>NW_015287772.1:0-316 GCF_001447785.1 Gekko japonicus | reverse complement strand
GCGAGTCACATCCCTCTGCCCTGTTCTCTAACTTCAGATGGTTCTGATTTCTGAGTGGTGACAGGAAGGCCTTAACACACATTCAAATTAAGGAGAAATGGATGCCACCCTTCTTGTTCTTCGGTTGCCCTGTGCTAAGTCCCACGCTTCCCGAACTCCAGTTTCGCTCGGAGAATTTCAGCAATTGGTTCCAGAATTTGAGGCTGTGCCATTTCTGCCAGTTTCCAGTCCCATCACTTCTTTTGCACTTCTTTTCCCCTCCTTGCGTTGCTGATACGTATTGATGCTAGCGGAAAGTGCCGTCAAGTTGCAGCTG
>NW_015287771.1:0-316 GCF_001447785.1 Gekko japonicus | reverse complement strand
GTTGGTCGTCACATAAGGAAATCAATACTTTAGACCATCAGTAATAGAACAGTTAAACAAAGTAAAGGAAATGATTTACTAGTGTTAACTTTATTTCAAAAAATGCCAAGATGTTATGAGAGCAACCAGATTGTTGGTAAAATAACTGTCAAGGACTAGTGATACATCTTTTTTCCAAAATTAGCTTCCTCCATCTGTATCAGTTTGAATGAAAACGACTATAAGGTTATTTATCAGTGGTACTTAACTCCCCATAAATCGAATGAGCTTTATCATATAAATAAGTTTTTGTGCTGGAAATGTGGCTTACAAAAAG
>NW_015287770.1:0-316 GCF_001447785.1 Gekko japonicus | reverse complement strand
GCAATCTAGTCCGGGCAGATTTCTGACTTGGAATACACGGGAAAAGTTAACTGTGAGCGGAAGCAGAAACATTCACTTGAATGGCCACAGCATGCAGCCTCATATCTGGGCAGCAGTGCTTCTAGGTCAGACTGACTGACTTTTAGGCAGCCTTAAGTCCCAGAAGAACCTGTCTTTTTAAAAGAGTCAATATGTACAACAATAATCTGGTTGCCCTGTTCCACAACCCAATCAATGCCTGAGTACTCAGCAAGGTGAGTAGTCTCACCCGTCACTCATGTCACTGCAAACAGGAAATCCAGTCTGGCAAGGACAC
>NW_015287769.1:0-316 GCF_001447785.1 Gekko japonicus | reverse complement strand
CCATCCAGGCCAGGGCAGAACTGTACTGTGTTTGGAAATTAAAAGTGTTATATAAAAACATCAAGTGCTAGAAAGTGGGGCATGCCTTTGCATGGAAGCACACTCTTATAAAACACTGTAGTGAGAGTGGGGTACAGGCAGCTTCGAGGTGTCCAAATGCAATGCGCTACATATTTTAATGGTTCATCTGGCTGTGGTGTGCCAGCTTAAAAAAACTGGAATTCTTGTTGGATGCAAAAAGAAAAAGAAAATGAACCACCTCACCCTTCATAATTGCTACATGAGTATTCGAGTTCCTCGTGAGTTTAGTGATATA
>NW_015287768.1:0-316 GCF_001447785.1 Gekko japonicus | reverse complement strand
CCTCCTTGAGGGTTTCTTCCGTGATGACACTACAGTTGTATCCAGACTATTGTATTCTGTGGGCATAAGAACAGAAATTGGCAGACACCTCAGGCTGCTGTGGAAGTGGGGGGAGGCAGGAAAATTGTGCTCCACAGGCAGAAGCCCTTGGATCCAAGTCGCTGCCCTGTGCAAACGGGGCAGACATGTGGGAACAGCAGTGGAACAAGCAGCCCTCCCCCATGGTCATTTTTTGCAGCAAAGGCACTCAGGGTGGATGGGAGGGAATGCTTGCTGAAGCCTTCTCTGCTACTGTGCCATATTCAAGAGCTGATTT
>NW_015287767.1:0-316 GCF_001447785.1 Gekko japonicus | reverse complement strand
GACATGCTGAATTAGACTCTTGGTCCATTAAATCAGTCCTATCTACTAAGACTGGCAGCGGGTCTCTTGGTTATTAGGCGAGATCTTTATCATCACCTACTACCAGATCATTTTAAATGGAGATGGCAGAGATTGAACCTAGGACCATCTACGTTCCAACCAGATACTCAGTGACAGCCACAGTCCCTCTCTAGAGCCAAGTCCAAGACAGGCACACTTGATTTCAGAAAAGCAAATGTCTCAAAACTAAGAGAAATGTTCAAAATGGTGTTGTAAAGGGTTAAACTTCCTCAGGATGCTTGAAAGTTATTTAAAT
>NW_015287766.1:0-316 GCF_001447785.1 Gekko japonicus | reverse complement strand
GCAAAAAAAAGGCAGTAGTCAGCTATGGTGGCCATGATTGGGCAAAAAGGCATGATATAAACGTTTTATGTAAATAATAAATGACAGCATTCTTTTAGGAACCATATAATCTTTAGGCAAAGCTAACATAGTTCAAACTGAGGTGGTCGAATTGGGACACGAGACTGAAGACTGTAAGTCAAAAACTATGTCAGAGACTGCTTGATTCAGAGATGGTCCACGGCTTGCAACAAGGAGAACATGGTCATTTATCTGAATTGCTGCCATACTAGTATTTGTTAAGATTTTGGGTAACAATGTAAACATTTGCATGCCA
>NW_015287765.1:0-316 GCF_001447785.1 Gekko japonicus | reverse complement strand
GCATTAGCATTTCACTTCTTACCTTTCTGAGTCGTGCCGTGACCTACCACAGCAAACCTATTACATCGCTTGAACTGATCAGGGACCTTTCTCTTCCTCAACATAAAATCTTACCTTAATTGGATTTCCATTTTTTTTCTCAGCGTGGAAACCTCCCCACTACTTTTCCTCTTCGGGCCATGATCCAATGTGGACTGTATGTCTGGTTACGGCTTTAGAATGTGAGCGGCTTTCGGTTTATGAAGATTTATGAACGTAGGAAGCAAACATGAAGTTGCCATGAAAGAGAAGCCAAGTTTATTTCGCCACATTTCTA
>NW_015287764.1:0-316 GCF_001447785.1 Gekko japonicus | reverse complement strand
AGTCCTGATCTTTGTGTGCTAGCCTGCCCCAGCCCCACTCAGCCAGAGATAGTGGCCCCTCAGGAACAGTCTACTGGAGACATGCAGAGTGAGAGGGAATTGGTGGAAAATTGGCCCAGACGTCTATACACTGGCACCATCTTCACAGCACAGTAGGTCCGACATTCTCCTGCCTCCAGATTATGCCCTGAAAGCTGCAAACCTCTATCCTGTCTCCCACCCACACCTTGAAAAAGTATGAGAAATCAGTAGACCATTTGTTCACCTGTTTCTTCCAGACAGGCAAGAATTCTGAGAAAACCAACCAGTTTGGTGT
>NW_015287763.1:0-316 GCF_001447785.1 Gekko japonicus | reverse complement strand
AATAATAATAATAACCTGGGCCAGAAGGCATTGTGTTGTATAGTATTAAATGTATGTGCCAAACTATTCTTTCTGCTCAGAACAATGGGAATTTTGCTGGGACTTCAGGAAAACGGTTTAGTATGGTGATCTGCGAAGCAAGGGGGGGGAAAGGACCCTCTTAAACACTATAACTTATGGATGTGGTGCAGTGTTCTAGGAGCGGAAGCAAAACCAGTGCACAGAGCAGAAGTCTCTTAGATGATGTGCAACGTTTTGGAAGTAATTATCCATCTGCTTTGCCCCAGCCTGGCTAGCCCAGGCTGAGGATTGCCAT
>NW_015287762.1:0-316 GCF_001447785.1 Gekko japonicus | reverse complement strand
GGGGGTATTGAACCTTTGCTCCTCTGCAGGGTGGCCACCAGCCGGCAGAACCAGCGGGCTCCGCAGACAACGTTCACCTCCTGCATTTTGCAAAGTCCGACGAAGCCCTGCTGATGCTTTTCAGTAACGGGACCCTGCAGGTAAATTGTGAGTCCCCAGATCACACATTTCCGCACACACATAAATACCCCCCTTTGCACCCACTCCCGAGTCGTCCTGGTCCACCTTCCCGGTGAAACAGTTTTAAGCAGGTCAGCCTGCCGGAGTCCGACCCCTGGTTGGGTGGGAAGTGCCGTCAAGTCACAACCAGTGTTCC
>NW_015287761.1:0-316 GCF_001447785.1 Gekko japonicus | reverse complement strand
TCAGCTTAGAGGGAACACTGGGTGGGACGGGTGTCTCTTTGAGTTCAGGCTCAGGAATTCAGGGGCAAATGAAGCTGTCTGGAATGGTGACCTGTTTTTCTTTTCTCATTTAGGAGAGGATTCTTGTAACCTGTAACCCGTACAACCTGAGTTTCTCAAATGAGCCAGGATCTTCTGATCAAGATTCAAGGCCAAACCTATCAGGATTCTAAAACAGCTGGGATCGTATCTTGTGTTTTTCCTCCATGAAAAGCAAGTGTGGATGGCTGAGTTCCCTCCAGCCCTCCTCAGACTGAAGAATGTGAAAATGCCCTAT
>NW_015287760.1:0-316 GCF_001447785.1 Gekko japonicus | reverse complement strand
GCCCCAAAAGACCCCTGCAGATACCAATTTCACATTTGCACAATGGGGTCATAGAAAGGCAGATTACATGTAGCCCACATATGCTCTTCCACAAGAACAATCCATCACAAGGATGAGCAGAGGGGAATACTGTTGACTCTGCTGAGAGTGTAATTAGCTTTCCAAGAACCAAGCTATTGAAGTCTTGTAGAAGTGATCACCTACAAGCTTTTACAGTACTTACTCTGGCTTCTTTTCACAGTACTTATTCTGGATTCATTCTGTTTTTGGATTCTTTCCACGTCTTTTGCAGACATCAGCCAATATATGTCCCAAA
>NW_015287759.1:0-316 GCF_001447785.1 Gekko japonicus | reverse complement strand
AGGTTCCTCTTGCTACACTTTTCTTCATTTGTTTACTTTTACAGGGCAAACGGCTTCTGTTGCTAAACAGTGACAAATGGTAGCCTAGGTAGTAAAACAGACCTTTCACATCCTTCCAGTCATACAAAAGGTGCAGCCTTTGCTTTATGCCTGAAGAATGTACAGCTCTTCCCCTCCTTGACTGCTGCCAACATGCCCACAAAAGAGAAAGCTCTTTCTCCACCACCCTGCTACATTTTTGATACAGCACACATCTAAATAAGATGCAGTCAAGATCTTTCCACCAATTAGAAGGAGATTGGATTTATACCCTGCC
>NW_015287758.1:0-316 GCF_001447785.1 Gekko japonicus | reverse complement strand
TTCCAAGAGGTCAAAGAACTTTTCTCTGAAATAGTTTAAAAAGAGAAAGCCTGGCTGGGACTTCCCATTTATCTTAACGAAGTCTGCAGTCTGTGAATATTTTTTAAACTTTATTTTACCAAGAGACTTAATAACACTTACTCATAGCGCTGCTTTGTGCTGGTATCATTCATCCTGTGAAGATAAGAAGCTGTCAGTGTTTCTGTAATAAATCCCTATTAGCAAGGTTAGGAGTAGAAACTTGTATAGATTGCAGTTCAGGAAAGCAGAGACATGGCTGAAGAATGAGTTACAAAAGATAGGGGAAATATTTTTT
>NW_015287757.1:0-316 GCF_001447785.1 Gekko japonicus | reverse complement strand
GGAGGGGGCCGCCTTAGATAAAGCATTTAGAGTTGGCTTTCCCACATCTCTGTCCCTGGGCATATGGTCTCTACTCCTTGGGTGCAATCCCTTGACTCTGTGACCCCACCTCATGCCTTCCAAGAGCTGGCAACCCCTCCTGTTTGCATGTATAAATAATTCCATATTTGGGAACTAAATGGAATGCTTTCACTAGTTTCTTCTAATGGCTGGCCCTGTCCAAACGGTGTTCCAGGTGAAGAGTGTCTCCAGGTGGTTTATCCCCAGTGAGCAACTTGTGCACTATGATCCATAAATCTCAATTTGTGCATACCTT
>NW_015287756.1:0-316 GCF_001447785.1 Gekko japonicus | reverse complement strand
AGGTGGCACTGGACTCAGACTTTGTTCTGTGTAAGTCAGCTTCATATGTTCACCCCACATCGTAGGAAAGGTTTGCTAGATGTAGGGCAGTCGTCCTGTAGATAACTCGAGGAATGCTGGGTGTTCTCCAGTACACAGCAACCCACTGCTCTGAAGGAGAACAGGAGGCCCCGTCTAAACATACTCTTCATGGGGAAGTAGTTCTGTATGAGCTGTGCAACTGTGTGTGCCTTTGCTGTTTGCAGGTACACCAATGCATCCTTCATACAGAATCCCTTTCTCTGAACTCTGGTCTCTTGGAAAGCTGTTGTCTTCC
>NW_015287755.1:0-316 GCF_001447785.1 Gekko japonicus | reverse complement strand
ATAATGAGTTCAAGAGACACAAAATATAGAACAACCCCTGTGGCAACTGTGTTTAAACCTGGAGGATGTGACATGCTTGCTGGTGGGGTGGACCTCTGTAGGGGGAGGTAGCTGATGAGCTACAGCAAATTAATGCTCATTCCTTCATGGATCTTGAACACTGGAGTATCCAGTTGGGACAATGGACATCCAAGGTGTCAACTGTGGTGATGAACACCCTGCTTAGTTCTTGATGGGGCTGCCCTTGGAAGGGCTCCAAATTGTTACTGGAAATTCACTAGAAGGGAGATAAGGTCTTCCATGGTATGTTGGGGAG
>NW_015287754.1:0-316 GCF_001447785.1 Gekko japonicus | reverse complement strand
GAAAGTGCAAGACATATAAAGTCCACCAAAGTCACGATGACAGCATTTCAAAATGCATATTGCCTAGAACAGTCCAAATCCATTGCTAAACAATCCATAGCATGGAAAGAGAGATTTCTGGAGGTTTTGGGAGTGGAGCCTGGAGCTATGGATTGTTTTGGAGTGGATTTGGACTTTTCTATGCAGTAAGCATTTTGAATGCTGTTAATGACTTCATTGGGCTTTATTTTACTTTGTCTTGCACTTTTAAAAAAATACTAAACTTTGTTGAAGATTTAAATAAAATGCAATGCAGCACTTAGTAAAGCATGAATGA
>NW_015287753.1:0-316 GCF_001447785.1 Gekko japonicus | reverse complement strand
TCTTCATATTGCCGACGAGGAACAGGGTAAGACTTTCCCAAGTCCACCTAATCAGTTTGTGTCAAAGGTGAGATCCGACTCAGGCCCTTGTTTTGGCTACTATGGGCAACTCAGGGCCAAACTAGACGTGACGGCGTCCTCCTGGCCACCCCAAGGATATCACTGCCCTTTTAAAGTTGTTCAAAAATGCCGCAAGGGACCAGTCCTGACTGGGTCCACACTGTGGCGCTCTTGTCCCCCACCCCGGTACTTTCTGAAGTGCTGAGACAGCTGCAGGGGGCGGCCATTTTGGCACTTGATAAAATGCCTCAACTGG
>NW_015287752.1:0-316 GCF_001447785.1 Gekko japonicus | reverse complement strand
TTGTTTCTCAGCTGTTGGTTATTTCAAAATATGAGTATTTTGACTTCTTTATCCAGAGTGACTTGGAGGATTGTGTGGCATGTCCTTGTTTGGTAAATTTCTTTTCCTTCCCCCTTTAGGGTCCATTTGCTACTTTTAAGATGCAGTATGATCGAACTTGTGAATGGACAGGTTTGAAATTCAGCAATGATGGCAAGCTCTTTCTTATATCAACCAATGGAGGGTTTATCCGACTCATTGATGCCTTTAAAGGAGCTGTGCAGAATACATTTACGGTGAGCTTGCTGTTCCTTACCTTTTCTTTTGTGTTTGGTTT
>NW_015287751.1:0-316 GCF_001447785.1 Gekko japonicus | reverse complement strand
CCCCCACACACACACACACACATGCATGGAGGACTACCTGCGCCACAAGCTGCAGGTGGGCAAGAAAAAGAGCAGAGCTTGAGCGATGCCCAGCAACCCCTACAGCAGGAGGAAGGGGGAGCAGATAGGACAAGTCCTCTCACATGTCAGCATGTTCCTCCCCCCACCATGTCAGAAGCAGCTTCTCACTCTCTGTTTCTCTCAACCCCACTCTGCCCATGTTAGCATTCTGAAGCCAGTATCCTACTTTTCTAGACTAAAGGGTTTGAGCTTGAGGCCTATATTTCACCAGCAAGGTGTTCCTGAGGTGTTAGAT
>NW_015287750.1:0-316 GCF_001447785.1 Gekko japonicus | reverse complement strand
TGTTGTAGTTTTATAGAAATTCAAATAAATAATTCCCCTTCGGGGTGGGGGCAAAAAAAAGAAAGAAAGGGTGTGAAAAGTTTGTGTGTTAGAAGGCATACTGGTCCAGAATTTTATTTTCTGAAGTGCAGGGAGATGTTAACATAGGAGAGTATCAAGATGTGATTCTCTTTTTGTATTCTGAAGTGGTAAAATGTTTGCATCTTTGGATGTTTGAATATAGGTCTCATTTCACATTTCCTCAAATTCTCAATAGAAAACGAAGTACCAGGTATTGCAGCACAGTATTTCATTTTCATTACCCAGTATGAGGGCC
>NW_015287749.1:0-316 GCF_001447785.1 Gekko japonicus | reverse complement strand
GCAAGGGAAACCTTTACCTTTTAAAATGCGTTGGTAGTTTGAATCCCAGAACTCCAGTTTCATCTGGGTGACCTTGAGCAATCACTGTCTCCCAACTTAACCTACATTGAAATATGGTGTGAAGATAAGATGTGTGTGTGTGTGGGGGGGTGCTGCTGCTTTTTGGAAGAAGGCTGAGATAAAAATGTAACAATTCCAGAAGGACAAAAAAATTATATTTAGACTCAAAGCCAAGTGATGGTAGGTGGGAAGGGGGATGATGAAATTGTACTATTTATTTACCACTGGGGTGGAATCTGGTGTGTTTCATGTGGAT
>NW_015287748.1:0-316 GCF_001447785.1 Gekko japonicus | reverse complement strand
TTCATTGCAAAGTTTGTGCCAACCCCTAATCAGTTTAAACAGGCAATAAAACTCTACAGGCAGTATGGACCAGCCAAGATAAACAATACCTGAAGTCAATAAAAACAAGTTAACAGAAGGCTTGGAATTAAAAAAAAAAATCCTGTTGGCCTCTTAAAAGTAGCAGATTTGGAACCAGCTGAACATCTGCAGGGAGGGAGTCCCAGAGTCTGGGTGCCATGATCAAAAAGTCCCTATCATTGGTGCCGCCTCCTTCCCATTTCTGAAAGTGGGGACACAAAACGGTGGCCCTCTAAAGCTGATTTTAGCTTGTGGA
>NW_015287747.1:0-316 GCF_001447785.1 Gekko japonicus | reverse complement strand
CAAACAAACAAATCATACTATGGGTAGGAGAAGGGAGAGGCAAGGGGTGGGCCCACACTGACAAAGCAGCCCAGGAAGGGTTAGGAAGTCCAGCAGAGGAACGAGGGGCCGTAGTCAAAGGACTGAGAAGCCCCTCACCATCGCGTCAAGGAGTCCTGGATGGCATTGGTGAGCGCGTGCCCGAGATGAAGAGACCCCGTGACGTTGGGTGGAGGGATACACATCATGAAGAGGCCTTTGGGGTTCGGCTCAGAGACGCTGCGACGCTGGTGAGACGAGAAAAGAGATGCCGTCAAATATCACACCACACGCGAAG
>NW_015287746.1:0-316 GCF_001447785.1 Gekko japonicus | reverse complement strand
TTAAACACATAATTATTTCAATTCCAAGTTGTTTAAAAATCAAAGAACGCAATGAAAATATTTACTTACTAAAGCATTTTGGTTCTGGATTCCATCCAAATTTGGTGCACATTGAACGTTGCCAAGTCTGTTTATTTGCTGGTAAGAAGCCATCTTTGCATCTAAAGTCAATGGAAGTTCCCTCCCTTCTTGGAAAGTAGTAATAACTGTATTTCTGTGAGTATCCATAGACTTCTATAACCTCTTCTTCAGGATAGTCACAGCGTTTTGCTTAGGAGAGAAAAGGGTGAGATGAAGATAACAGCAGGGCTGTAGC
>NW_015287745.1:0-316 GCF_001447785.1 Gekko japonicus | reverse complement strand
ATTGATGAAAGGGAAACAAAAAAATCAGATAGAAAACATCAACAATAAAGGCACAGTTAGGTCTGAGTATGCTCCATAATAATAAGCACATAATATTGAGAGCAGTTGGGAATCCCTTGTGTGTGTGTGTGTGGGGGGAGAAATAGTCCCTGATAGCTCTCAGAATCCTGCAAAGGGTAATTTGGGAGAGGATTTCCAACTTGCCTCTGTTCCTCTGATTTCTTGCAGGCCCCCAGCTTGTTGATATATAATATCTTTAGGTTCTGAGCTCTTTCTAGTCTTTAAAACTATATTTGACTGAGAGATGACCTTGTGC
>NW_015287744.1:0-316 GCF_001447785.1 Gekko japonicus | reverse complement strand
AGCTGAAGCCAGAGGGCTGAGGTGGTGGGCTTTGGCTATTGCCGGGGCAATGCCATTTTCTAAATTGAGAGATTTTGCAAGCCATGTGGAAAGAGATAGTGCTAAGTCAGACGTACCCTCGGCATCCTCTGCTATCCCATGGAATTTCAAATTCTGGAGTCTCCATTTGTTTTCCATTAGCAGTATTTTATCTTTTAGGTTCTTCTCCAAGTCCTGCAAAGATTTTATTTCTTCTTGCATTGCCGTCCCATTTAAGTAGGCTTCCTCCACCGTTGTAGAGATCTCTGTTATTTCTTCCTCTAACTCCTCCAGTTTC
>NW_015287743.1:0-316 GCF_001447785.1 Gekko japonicus | reverse complement strand
TAATAATTTCTTTATCTGAATGCGTAATATTTCCATCAGTTTTTTTAAGGCTTGTAATGTGTCTTTCTGTTTGTCTTTTCTTGATTCTCCATGAGAGATATCGCATATGGTTAGAACTATTGCTAAAATTGTTTTTTCGTGCAGAAAAGGCTGTTTTTTGAATTTCAGTTGTATCTAAAAGTTCGAGTTGTTTGCGTGCATTAAGTAATCTGCTATAGATTTTATTGCTGCATGTTTTTTTGTGTAAAATTTCAAGCTTCTGAATGGATAATAGTAATTCCTGTCGCTGTTTGTTCTTTTCTTTGTTACAGAAAGA
>NW_015287742.1:0-316 GCF_001447785.1 Gekko japonicus | reverse complement strand
CGCTTTCCCCAGAGTCCGATGATTCATGTTTCCGCTTAGCGTTTCTCTCATTAGTGTCCATCGGCTCTGAGATCTTTAGAGCTTCTAGTAGAATTCTTCCCGATTCCTCATCGAACGCATGTAGCGAGGAGCCTCTATGGGAAACTTGGAGCCCTCCTGACGCCATCCATCGATAGCGGACATTGGAAAGTTGTAGACGCTGAGTCGTTGTTTTGAGGGCTTTACGAATCTTTAGGGCTTCTTGGGGGATATCCGGGAATACCTGAATATGTATATCTCTGTAAAGTAGATGGCCTTTTTCCATTGCTTCTTTTAA
>NW_015287741.1:0-316 GCF_001447785.1 Gekko japonicus | reverse complement strand
TTCCAGGTGACATCATCATGGCACGCATGTCCTGGACTGGGACCAGCTTCCCCCCCCCGCTGGCAACCCTATGAACGGGTCATGCACCTCGTGTGCCAATCTGTGCTGCTGTGCCTCTTGGCTAACATTGCCTTTTCAGCCTGCCACATTCCAGGTCTGGATAAAACACACTGCGAACACCCTATCTCAATTTCAGGAAGAGAGGTTCTGGGCCTTAGCTCCCAACATGAACTTCTATCTGGACCCCTTCCCAGAAGTCCTGTGGCCCGTTGACAGAGATCAATATTGCAGGAAGTAATGGCCTTGTTTGCATTGT
>NW_015287740.1:0-316 GCF_001447785.1 Gekko japonicus | reverse complement strand
AGCAAGGGAAACCTTTACCTTTACCAAGTTATTATACAATATTATTACATACATATATCACACACAAACACATACACAGTCTCAAACTTTAGTCAAAATGCTTCCCTTTTAGGATTACTACACTGTAATTGGATCACTTCAGACACTTACCCAGCCACTTGATTCTTTCCCATGATGGTACAGCTGGCACACGCCTAAGGTGACTTGTAACATTTGCCCTCCATGGACCAGAGGCCCATGGACATGTGTTCTACACTGGGGTCACCTCCAGGGGGGCTTGTTCCACATCTCACCATCATCAGAATGACAGTGGACA
>NW_015287739.1:0-316 GCF_001447785.1 Gekko japonicus | reverse complement strand
GCACCACAAAAATCACAGTTCCACTGCTTCATGATGCCACCATGGTGCAAGAAAAGATGGATCTTCATGGATCCTCCTGATTGTTACATGGGGTCACCCAAAACTCATTTATGTCGCCCCTGACCACAAACCAAATCACAAAAATCATGGGTCCACTACTTGGGTGTGCCACCGTAGTGCAGAAACATGGTTTTAAAGTACAAATCTTCAGGATTTTTACATTTGGTCACCAAAAACTCACCATCAAATCACTCATTCCTAGTCACCACAAAATCGTGGATCCACCACAAAAGCATGGATTCAAGGCATGGATCCT
>NW_015287738.1:0-316 GCF_001447785.1 Gekko japonicus | reverse complement strand
AACAGTAGTCCATCAATGGCCTCCTTGCCAAGTATGACCTACTTGCTTGACTGACCAAGTTCAGCACCATTGGAGAGTTGGTATAGTTACTTTGGAGCTCTCTGTGCCTCTCGACACAAATAATAATTTTTATATTTTGTCTGAGCGAAGGATGGATGGAAAAACAAAGTGCCTCTGACTACATGTGGAGTGCCCTTCCTCAATGAATGTTTGCTTTTTAAAGAAAAAAAAAAGACCAAATGACAAGAGTTCCTCTGACAACTCTGAGAACACAGATTTGAAAAGCGTTCCCACTTGGCTACACACTGTCTTGATG
>NW_015287737.1:0-316 GCF_001447785.1 Gekko japonicus | reverse complement strand
TTTAAAAATCCTGGCTACGGGCCTGCCCATAGGAGGGCTTCATCAGGACTGCCGTCTTTGGATATCAGTGCTGTGGCTCAGTTGTCTAGCTTCAACTTGGAAAGTGGCTTCTGTTTCTGAAAACGGTAGACACCAGAGCACCTTCAACGGAGTGACATATAAGCCTTTGACGGCCTGTGGGAACGTTTAAATTTTTTTGCCCTATGCTTTGAGAATTTGAATTTTGTCATTGTTGCCATGGGAACAGCTTTGGGATTCGTATTTATGAATTCTGTAGACGATATAAAATTAATGTTCACAGAATAGTTTGAGTAAC
>NW_015287736.1:0-316 GCF_001447785.1 Gekko japonicus | reverse complement strand
TGGCATCCCTACATGGCCTCATGCAGAAGATTGGGGGGAGGGGTCAGGAAGATTCCTCTGGCACTGCCTCCCCCCCCACCCCCAGAGTCAGAACAGCTAACCCTGGAGAGACTTGCTTGGCGCTTAGGGAAACTATTTCAGAATCACGGGAGCAGAGAGGTGGGAACCGTCTGTACCAAAATCTATCGAAGTCGAGTTTGCCCCTGCATCAGAAAAACCACTCCCTACGCCAGCTGCACGCAGGGATGGCGCTCTTTAGTGAGTATCCTGACTCGCCACGGAAAGGGCACTGCCAGTCTGCAGCTTTAACCAACCA
>NW_015287735.1:0-316 GCF_001447785.1 Gekko japonicus | reverse complement strand
TGCGCGCAGAGGGGCACGGCACCTCCCACGGAGACTCCCCCTTTCCGCCTCCATGGCAACAGGGTCCCTGAAGAGCCATTCTTTTCCCAGCGGGAGTGAATGGCAGCTGCCCACTTATCAAGGAGAAAGCAAACGGGCACCTTCCGAGACGTGGCTGGAATCGGGGGCAATGCCCACCCCTGCCTACAGGAACCTCGGTGTTTGCGGCAGGGGGCAAATCCCATACCATCAAAATGCCTTAAACTGGAGACGACAACCCCTGTCTCCACAGGTTGATTCTGGGTTTCGTGGTCACCAGTGTTCCCTCTAAGATGAG
>NW_015287734.1:0-316 GCF_001447785.1 Gekko japonicus | reverse complement strand
GAAGGGAACAGAGGAACTGGCATTTTTATCTGTGGAAGATATAAACAATACGTCTTCCTCTTAGTCATGGTTTTTATCGCCGTTTTAGCTCATGCATTGCTTGGAACAACAGATTTTATTTTTAAATGCTCGTATTATTTGAAGCAATCACGTAGTTCAGCAATATCAATGCTCTGGTGGGCAGTTTTAGGTGATGCTGATCTGACTCCTCCCAGGAAGAGACCGGAAGCTCTGTGCTGAGGATGGGCTTTGTGTCCCCAATCTGTACTGTAAAGTTTGCTCTATAACAACCGCTGCACATCTTTTTCACGGATTG
>NW_015287733.1:0-316 GCF_001447785.1 Gekko japonicus | reverse complement strand
CGTGGAACAAGACGGGCGTCCGCTCCGCCATGGGCTGCTTCCCGGTGTCGGAGAGCTGTGGCTTGGATCCCTCCAGCTGGTCGCGGAGTCTCTGCCGCCTCTGCTTCTCCTGGGCCTGCTCTTCTACCTGGTCTCCTTCTGTCCTACAAAACGCAAGAGTGGGCAACCCCGTTGGCTTCTGAACTGCTCAGAGACTCTGCCCCCCGCCCTCCTTGACAGCCCTCGCCCAAATGTCTCGTGCCCTGTTTCCACCACCGCTCCCCACGCTGGGCTTCCCTTGTATCACCTGGTGCTTGGGCACCGGCCCTGCAGGTTG
>NW_015287732.1:0-316 GCF_001447785.1 Gekko japonicus | reverse complement strand
CCCATGATTAGAAAATACAGGGCGTGTTATTTTACAGAAGCATCACGTACGGCACTTTTATTTCTGTCTCCTTTAGAAACCTGATATGTCATCTGGGAAAAACATGTAATACAAGTCGATATTTATATCTTAATAATGGAATGACTGTGTTGATATCCTGATATGTCCATTGGCAATAATACAATATACAGTGCCCCAAGGATTAAAATAGAAAAGCAGAAGATTACATAGGGAAATGCCAGTGTCTCTGTGTGGCTAAACCCATAAAAATGCATACCAACCTTGACTGAGATCCAAAGACCGTATATTTTTAGTT
>NW_015287731.1:0-316 GCF_001447785.1 Gekko japonicus | reverse complement strand
TCTTATGTTCCTAAGTTTGATGTGAATGTTAAATATTATTTTGAAATCTTTCATGCACTTCCTCAGTCCTGCATTTTAAAATATTGTTTCAAACCTTTTCATTTGGATGCTGCATTGTTACAGGATTCATCCATCACCTGTCATGGTGTTCTACTTGTGTCTCTGCTGCTCCATCTTTCTTTACCTATAAATGTCTAGCCCAGGTTTATTTCAGGAGTATAAAAACACGTTCCCCTCCCCATAAAACACAGTCTATAGATGTTTTCTTAGGCTTCTGTGGAACAGCTGTTTGAATTGTATTTGTTTCTAGAAATAG
>NW_015287730.1:0-316 GCF_001447785.1 Gekko japonicus | reverse complement strand
GATTGAGTGAAAATGCTGGCTGGATCCAACTCATGGTCTTTCAACTTCAGCTTTGTCATATACCTTCTTTCAGTGTTGGAACAAATGTTAATGTTGAATACCTTTCCCACTTGCTAATTGTCTGCTATTTGTATCTGTTTCATCCAAGTGGCTCTTAGCTGTTTTTAAATTATTTTGGGTACTATTCATTTGTTTTTCATCTTTGTATATCTCACCTTGAGTCAGGGATTATTCTTTGAAAGACTGAATAAATGCTGTAATAAATAAATCACTTCTAATTATTTTCAGCAGAAGGTTCATTTTACTACTGCATGAC
>NW_015287729.1:0-316 GCF_001447785.1 Gekko japonicus | reverse complement strand
TATTTTCTTTGACCTGTTTTCCAGCTTTAATACTATACCATCTTTCCTCCTTGACTCTCATGGCACACAAAGTTGCTGTTCTTCTACTTTTCTTCTGTCCACTAGGGTCCCTGGGGATCTCTCCTTGGTTCTCTTATATTTTCTACCTACTATCACTAGCTGATACATCAAATCCCAAATACCAGCTATATGCTCCTGATAACCCAACTCTACATTTCTACCCTGATCTTTATCCCATCCAGTTTGATATCTCCAATTGCATATTTGATATTTCCACGTATTTTTCATAGCAGTCTCAATCTAACATGTCCATGAC
>NW_015287728.1:0-316 GCF_001447785.1 Gekko japonicus | reverse complement strand
GAGAGAGAGAAATTTCAATGAATCACCAAAATCAAAGGTAGTAGAACTTGGAATGCCACTGCTAGGATTCAGGATCAGCAGGCAGCCTTGGTCTCTGTGCCGTGTTTTGGGATCATCAGGGCAACGGAACAGCAGCTGTGTAAGACAGGGAATGTGGACCACTGGTCTCATCCAGAAGAGCTCTGCTGATGTTCTTCTGTGTGAAAAAAATCTATCCCCTGAGGTCCATGGAAGCAAAACTTCTTAGAAGGAAATAGCTGCATCATGCCCATTGCACAGATATGAACCCTAGATTACACATTGTGCTGTAGCTGCT
>NW_015287727.1:0-316 GCF_001447785.1 Gekko japonicus | reverse complement strand
TTTACTTCATTTATAGCCCGCCTTTCTCCTTGTGACTCAAGGCGGATTACAAAATTACAAAAAAACAGTTCAGTCAGACAGCAAGGGACATCCAATAGACAATGCCGGCTGCAAAGCCAGCATTTATGGCTCTTTTGTTGAATCAGTTTAGGTGTGTGATACAGCACTGGGCCTTTTATCAGTCCAACAAGATTTTTTGCATTGAATGGTCAAATAATGGTCAGCATTTTCAAAAGCATTAATGTTACTGTTATTATCTTGCCATCGAATTGCAGCAAACTTATGGAGACTCTGTAAGGTTTTCAAGGCAAGAGAC
>NW_015287726.1:0-316 GCF_001447785.1 Gekko japonicus | reverse complement strand
GACTGAACAACAACAACAAAAAGGGCTGCAGAAGTCTTGAGATGCAAGAACTGAGCCGTTGAACCTTTTCCCCCACTTATCTCCCTGCGAGCTTGAGTCGTAGGGTTTAAAGACCAAACAAGGGGAAGACACAGCCTGCAAGTTATCAAACGCAAAATGGACACCGTGAATGAAATTTACAAGTCTCATGTCAATACTTTAAAATAAATTAAAGTTGTCTTATAACTGGTACAGAACTATTCCGTTCACAGTCAAAAGCTCCAAGCCAGAGCGACAGTGTAACACACAAAGTTCCCAGACTCTCACAATGCAACAA
>NW_015287725.1:0-316 GCF_001447785.1 Gekko japonicus | reverse complement strand
CCCCCCTTTGGTTCGTAAATGGAGTGCAGCACACAAGGGGACGGTCTCTTTTCTCAGAGCACAAAACTGGTTTATGTACACCTACTGAGCCAATAATAATACCCAACTTGAATATTCATTATGATTGTTACAGATACAACTATACACAGCTGCACAGTTTCTATAAACCATGGGAAGAGTGAATCTGCTTCCCAGTGTTCGATTTTTTTAAATTTCTAGACAATTTATTACTGAAATTACCATTTAGTTACTGAAAACGATCCTGACCTCAGCATATCTCAGTAGCCTTCAGTTTTTTGTTGTTGTTCAGTCGCAC
>NW_015287724.1:0-316 GCF_001447785.1 Gekko japonicus | reverse complement strand
CAATCAATTGCTCAACCACGTATCTAGCATAGGTTTAGTAGTACAATAATGGCATTTAATTCAAAGACTAAATGTGACAGGTCGCATGATGGATCTGAACACTGTCTAAGAGTGAAAGTTGGTTTAGTGCTCATGCCCTATTCTATTCCTGGCAAATATTCAGTATCAAGTGCAAGGTGCTATACAAGTGTCGGTACACCCACTATTTTAATCGGCAGCATTATTTCCTATTCCAATTTTGTGGGTTAATTGGTAAGACCACCAAACATGTCAGACTTTGGAGTGATTTTATTCTGTGCCACTGTATTAAAAAAAA
>NW_015287723.1:0-316 GCF_001447785.1 Gekko japonicus | reverse complement strand
TAGCTATAGGGACTTTCAGAGAAGGGAAACAGGAAATAGTGGGCAAAATGAGATGATCCCCTTCAAGTCTTTGCAGGTCCTGTGCTTGTATTCTTTCTGTCTTTACAACAATACTCCCTGTACTTGAAGCTTCCAACTTTATTTGAATAAGTTATTTACAGAGCTCCCTCAGTCTGTGCCTTCTCTCTCTCCACTTAATAAGAAATAAGAAAGTAGGTATTACCCTTTCCTAATTCTTGGCTCCTTTCAGGAACTACAACATGACAGTTTTCCCCCGTAGCAGCACCCATTTCAGTTCTGTTTCTCCTTTGTGAGA
>NW_015287722.1:0-316 GCF_001447785.1 Gekko japonicus | reverse complement strand
GAATATATTTTTTAACTAAGCTGTTAATGAATATACATCGTGATGCTAGAAATCACTTTTGTTGTACCTGTCTTTATTATACTTCTGTGTGATATATACATTAAGTTTTACTTGTTTCTTTTAAAATCATTCCAAGACAGCAAAGAAGGATAATAAGAAAAGGGTGTGATGGAATCAAGAAAAACCTGTTGTTAAATATACTTATGGCACCTTTGAATAAAGCCAGAGTATCATACTGATCTCAGTATGTTAATATTCTTGATTCATAACATAATCAGGAATAGATCTGGTATTAAAATCACACCATTTAATAAAT
>NW_015287721.1:0-316 GCF_001447785.1 Gekko japonicus | reverse complement strand
GCTTTTTCTACAAAAAAGGCCCTGTCGACAATAGTAATGATGGAACCTCTATGTTCAGAGGCAGTATACCCTTCGAGTCCCAGGGGGTTACAACAAGCAGCACTAGATGGTTATTGTCTTCCTGCTTTCCTTGTTGTTTCTCAGAGGCAACTGGCTGCCTAGGGTCCGAAAGAGGATGGCCAGGTTTACCAAGAGCCCTGTAGAAAGTTCTCCTCATGGTTCTTGCTGTGGTGATGACTGTGGGCATGCTGTCACAGGCGGCACCTGATTGGCTGAACTGGAAACAATGTCACTGCCAGGGCTATTTTTGGGCAGG
>NW_015287720.1:0-316 GCF_001447785.1 Gekko japonicus | reverse complement strand
CCTGCAGGAAATGACCCCTGCTGGTATGAACCTAAAGGGAGGCTATCAGTTGATGCTGAGTAAGGAGAGGAGCTCCTAGATGGGAATCTTGACAGGGAAATGGATCGAGGAGTTAGTGAAGGTGTGGTTTCCTCCTTTATTAGATTGCTTTGCGTGCCTTCTGTTTCCTTGCCATCCACACCTTATAGCTCTGCCCCATCTCCCTTTTGTGTGCCACTTACGAGGGGAAGCACCGCATGGCCTGCTCCTCTGCGGTGCCACCACAAGTAGACCTTCAAGGCTGCATTGCTACATCTAGCTTTTTGCAGAGCTGAAG
>NW_015287719.1:0-316 GCF_001447785.1 Gekko japonicus | reverse complement strand
CATTTTCTCCTGTGGAACTGATCTCTGTCATCCGGAAATGAATTGGAACTCCAGGAGGCAACCCGGTTCCAGAGGTCACTTTCGCGTATACGGGAAGAGACACATCTGACAAAATGGACCACCCTATGCCACAGTGATGGGTTATTGAGTATTAGTAAAGGTAAAGTGTGTGGTCCAGTCCCAACCGATTCATGGGGCTTTCAAGGGTAAGAGATAAGCACTGGTGGTCTGCCATTCCTTCCTCTGCCTAGGAGCCCCCATCTCCTTTGGTCGTCTCCCATCCAGGTGCATTCAGTGCTTAGTTCTCCTGGCCCTT
>NW_015287718.1:0-316 GCF_001447785.1 Gekko japonicus | reverse complement strand
TCCCTCCATTGTGAGAACTGTCCACTTATACGCAGCATGGGTATGTGCCCCACACTTTCTACACTGAAAACAAATGCAAAAAAGGCATTATGTCTCTCTGCTGTCTCCTGATCTTCCTTGACATGAATGCTGAATTTCATAGCACTGTGGTCAATATTTCAAAGTGGTGCAACAATGTATGCATCTTGCACCAGATCTTGCGCTCTGCTCAGAACCAGGTCCAGAGCTGTTACCCCTTCAGTTGACTCTGTGACCTGTGTAGGGCTGCCAGGTCCTTACCTCAGGCCGGTGGGGGGTAGGAGGGAGATTTCTGGGA
>NW_015287717.1:0-316 GCF_001447785.1 Gekko japonicus | reverse complement strand
AGGGGAACTGGTCTCTGTAGTCTGGAGAGTCGTCGTGATTTCAGGAGATCTCCAGGCCATGCCTGGAAGCTGGCAACCCTCAATCTGACCCCATCCTACTCTTAACGGAAACAAACCCCCCCCCCATCTTCCCTCTGCAGGAGAGAGAATTTCTTTTTCTCTCCCAGCTTGGTGCAGGTGCGATTTCTAGGTCAGGAGTGCAGATAACATCTCTCTGGTCGACAGCCGCTTTCTTGATAAGGTGCTAAGTGATGTGAAACCACGGTAAGCCACAAGGGAAAAGGAAAAGAATTCCTTCAGAGGGATGGTGGGGGGG
>NW_015287716.1:0-316 GCF_001447785.1 Gekko japonicus | reverse complement strand
CTGAAGCTTCTTTTCTGAAAAAGAAAAATCAGCACTGGGACTTTTGATACTTGTATGTGTACCTAATTGTAGTCAGCCCCTTAGGCTAGTGACTGAAGTCTCCGGGCAGAATGGAAAACTGACATTGTATTGGCAGGTATCCTTCAGGAACACCATGAGAAAAATGTGGCGTTCCCACCCGATTCCCCGAGCAAAATCAGTAAGTGGTGCTCCCCTTGTGGGTTTAGGGAAGTGAGTTTAAGTGTTTGAGCGAGTGTTGTGGGGACATGAGGCCCTCCCATCAGCTGGGAGGAAATTAGATAAGCATATGGAGCAG
>NW_015287715.1:0-316 GCF_001447785.1 Gekko japonicus | reverse complement strand
ATCAAATGGCGCATCTGAACACACCCTAATAGTGTTTTTCTGAGAAGCTGGCATAAGTAGTGAAAGGAAGAATATACTGAGCATTTCAGAACTCAACCAAGATGCCAAGTGGAATAAGAAAAAGAATATTAATTGAGAAATCCAGCCTATTTTTCTCTCCCTTCCTTTGCAGTTAGTTTTTTTGCTTTTGTGACTTTCAACCAATTACTTTAAAAAGTGAAAATGTCAGCATGAATACTATTTTAAATTGTTCCACATGTTGGAACTATCATACACTAATCTCTTCCTAGAGTGTAGGCAATTGTGCTACAATGGG
>NW_015287714.1:0-316 GCF_001447785.1 Gekko japonicus | reverse complement strand
TCCACAGTTTTTCTTGTTCTCCGTATTAATTCCTAAAGCTACCCAGAAGTTAAAACGGTAGCTCTAGGAATGGTCAGGCACTCTAAGGGAAGGACTTCTCGAAAGGCAGGGCTCCCCAGCATTGGCACCTGCTGACACCTTTCCCGACGCCCACTTCTAGAAAGTGGGAGGAGCCAGGTGGGGTATTTGCCCAGCAGGGCTTCTGATTGGCTGTGCAGTTTAAAAGGCATCCTGTTGAACAGGACTGCTGCCTGCAGTGCTGAAGAGGTACTACGAGATTGATCCAGATTTGAAGACGTGTGCCTTGCGCACGAAA
>NW_015287713.1:0-316 GCF_001447785.1 Gekko japonicus | reverse complement strand
TATTAGACGCATGGAGAACGCGTAATATACAGGAACAAGACTTTACATTCTATTCAAATAGACACAATTCCTGGTCGCGGATAGATATGGCCTGGATTAACCTAACAATGCTAAGTGAAATGACAGAAGCAGAAATTTTGCCCAGGACGTTTGCGGATCACAACCCGATATTATTTTCCTTTAAAGAGACCAGGAAAAGGAATAGATGGAGTGTGAATACCAACTTATTTAGAGATAAAGGATTTGTGGAAAAGACGAGAATAGAAATACAAGAGTTCTTTAAAAGGAATATCCAACCTGAAACACCAATTAATAT
>NW_015287712.1:0-317 GCF_001447785.1 Gekko japonicus | reverse complement strand
AACTCTCTCAGCCCCACCTACCTCACACTGTACTGCACTCCTTTAATCTGCTCTGTTCTTCCACCCTTGCTGGACAACTGTGATTTACAATCTGCTGCAAATTATGTAATATAGAACTGCCCTGGAATAAAGGGATAGCAGACCACATGCAGCCTGGGCCTGTGCATATTTATTTGAATGCAAGTCTCCCTGAGGACAATGAAGCTTACTCTCCTGTAAATATACATAGGATTGTACGGTAAAACCCATGGAAGTCTGTTGGTTAAGCTGAACTGATGAAGAGATTCTGTTCCACCAAACACTAGCAGAATTACACT
>NW_015287711.1:0-316 GCF_001447785.1 Gekko japonicus | reverse complement strand
GGACTGTGAGGCAAAGCCCCTCCCCCCCCCATTTCCCCTCAAGGGTTAACACGGAAGGCGTATTGGGCCTGAACTGCCTTGTAGGTGCTGTTAAGTAGCTTGGCCTGCATATCTCTAGTCACTCTTAAGGTCCAGGATGGAAGCCACACGGCACTTGGGTTCTCAGGGGAACTGGTGATTAGTGATGGGAGGGGGGAGGTTGAGAGTGGTGAGGTAATGCTCCAGAGAGTTTGCTTGGAGACCTGTTCTGATTGGATGTCATCATCGCTTGTGGGCAAGAGATGTGCACGTGTCCCAAAAGCAAACCATTTCTGAG
>NW_015287710.1:0-316 GCF_001447785.1 Gekko japonicus | reverse complement strand
TCAGCTTAGAGGGAACACTGATGTGGACATACCCTTTCTGGCCTTAGAAGGTATATTTGAGGATTCTGTATCTGTGCTTTATGGTAGTATAAAGCATAATAGCGAGCATAGAACTTAGTCACCTTGAAAATCTCTGCTTTCATATTTCAAAACAAACAAACAAAAGCAAGTTTCTGTCCATCATGGTAGAGCCACTTGAAAGTGTCTAGGCATTGCCTTTTGAAATCTCATAAACCAAAGGGAACGCTGAGTGAGGTTTCCATTGGCGGGGTAAGATTTCAGGTTGCCGGGTAACCAGCGTTCCCTCTAAGCTGAG
>NW_015287709.1:0-316 GCF_001447785.1 Gekko japonicus | reverse complement strand
TGCCATTGGAAAGTTTAGTCTGGATCCAACCCCATATCAGAGCTACCCTCCCATCAGCATCAGAGACCTGGCAGCAGGAAAGAACAAAAGAAAAGCGCATCCCATGCCTCTGCATGCTTGACTGCAAGGGAGAGTTATAATGAGGATCTTTTCTCCTCTGTGTCTGCAATCTGACAATGAGGGCCTGTTGGGTGAGAGTTAGAGTCTCTGAAAATTTTATCCCAGTTGGATAGACCCTCAAAAATGAAAGCTAGAAATGCCTTGTGCTTTCCTTTGCCTCTAATGGTGATGCTTTCTCCTAAAATTCCTACGGTGA
>NW_015287708.1:0-316 GCF_001447785.1 Gekko japonicus | reverse complement strand
CAAGGAGATATTCACAGAATGCATGCATGCATAATTATGTAGCATCATCAGGACATGTAAGGACTATGCTCTCTCTTTTGCGGCCACACATCCCACTGTGCAAGCCAGTATGCAGATTTGGGAAGGGATGCTTAACGCCAAGATGGATCCTTCCCTAGGCCCAAGACCTGGTCAGGTCACAGATGGCGATTTGTTGCCAGTGGCTTGGCTTGCTTTCCTGAGTTCTTTGCATTTTGTATTGTCTGCTCTGAAATGTTCCTCCCCACACACAATTTTCTGCCATCGATTCAATGATGGTCCTTGGAACCAATACTCC
>NW_015287707.1:0-316 GCF_001447785.1 Gekko japonicus | reverse complement strand
AACCTCCATGTTCAGAGGCAGTATGCCACCAGTTCCCGAGGAGCGATGACGTGGCTGGCCGCTGGGCAAGAAAAGGCTCCTGGGCTGCGTGGACATTCCTGCGGAGTCCTCGGGTCTCTTTGGTTCTTAAAGGATCAGAGCTGGAGAGAGGAAGGAGGATTAGAACGGGTCTTGGTAGGCAGACAGGCAAAGTCAAAAACATAAGTCTAGCTGTAAGGCACGGGTCCCCAATGCTGGGCGCCGTGGCACTCCCTGACACCTTTCTTGGCGTGGCACCAAGTGTGGGCAGAAAGTGGGTGGGGCCAGGTGAGGCTTG
>NW_015287706.1:0-316 GCF_001447785.1 Gekko japonicus | reverse complement strand
TGGTTTCATGTTACTGAACTTACACAAGCAATTGTGCACAAGAGGCAGTGCCTAGTGGTTCATCCAAATAAAGTACAAAGTAGGAGCATGCTTTCATTTCTGCAACTGCTTGATGCAAAATGTCTCTGTTCATCTCACATAGTGTCATTTGAAACTGTGTTCTGACTCCTCTTTCTTGCTTGTTCTCCCCAAGGATAAGCCTTGCTGCTTCTACTTGACATGCTCCGTTCCAACTGTATGGGACTTGTTACATTCAGCTATATGGACAGCAATGCGAACAGGAGGCTTCAAGAACAGCTTCATTTGTCTGAGCAAA
>NW_015287705.1:0-316 GCF_001447785.1 Gekko japonicus | reverse complement strand
GTAGTTTTTTGTAGTTTATTTCCTTTAAAAAGTAGGTTATTTTCCTCAACTCTACCCACCCACTGTTTGAAAAGTCATATTGTGAAACTGCCTAGAAATTAATAAGTGAAAAGACAAAACTTACCAGGCAGAATTTTGTTTCCCCCTGAATCTGAAATTATAATGAATTTTTTTCAGTCTATATCCCTACATTGTATCAAATATTTCGGGGAACAGTTGCACAGTGAATTTTATAGCAGGTTTCCAGTGTGGTCCTCCTGAACTATGGTTACACCCGTCTAAGTCCATTGTCTCCAATGAATTTATAAGAGTTACC
>NW_015287704.1:0-316 GCF_001447785.1 Gekko japonicus | reverse complement strand
GCCGCATTCCCTCCTTCCCCATCCAACCCTCTTCCGGGCATTCAAGCTCTGCTAACCATTTTCCTTCCCCGTGGATACAATCTGAAGCTCTTGCCGCCGCTCACCTTGGCCGCCCAGCATCCGCATCACCCCGAGCTGGTGCCTGCTCTCCGCCCTCTTCAGCCAGCACCCTTGCAGGTTCTGCAGGATCCGGTCCTTCTCCTCTGCCTCCCGCAGGACTTTCTGCCAGAGATGCAACAGATCGTGTCAGGAAGGACAGGATCCTAGTCTGAGACACCTGCTCTCCCCCCCCCCCTTTAGTTTTGTTAACATCCAG
>NW_015287703.1:0-316 GCF_001447785.1 Gekko japonicus | reverse complement strand
AAAAAAGAGCAGATTCACAGAGAATAATAAGAAAATACTTTGTCAGCTCTTCAGGTTAATTATAAATCTGAAGGATGCAGGATAGAAAGAGAATTAATGTAATTTCCTATCACTCCATTCATAATAATAGCTTTTTCTAAGGATGTTAAGGGAAGAGTAGTGATACTGGTGTAATAAATACACTGGAATGCAGTGCTACGGACAGAAATCTTCTAGTTCTCTTCAAATCAGATATGAGACATTACTTGTGACTCAATTCACATCACATTAATATGACTGGGAAGGGATCTTTCTCATTTGCTATAGAAACAAGACA
>NW_015287702.1:0-316 GCF_001447785.1 Gekko japonicus | reverse complement strand
AAATGTCATACCCAACCTTTCTTTGCAATGGGGACCGAAAGCAACTTATATTGTTCTCTTGTCCTCACAACAGCGCTGGAAGGTAGGTTAGGCTGAGAATGGATGTGGCTCAAGGTCACCCAGCAAACTTCTCAGCAGAAGTGGCAATCAAACCTCTCCTAGATCCTATACAGGCACTCTAACCACTGCTCTACATTGGCTGTGGCAGTCCATTTATGGCACGAACTCCCACAGTCATTCTGAAGCTGATGGTCAATTTTAAAAAGCCTTGCTTTATGTTCTGCCAAAGACAACCATAGATTCCATTGAAAAAAGG
>NW_015287701.1:0-316 GCF_001447785.1 Gekko japonicus | reverse complement strand
CTTGATGGCACTTTACACACACACATTACTGATGACTGGTACAACAAGCATTTTATTGATCCTTGACTCAGGACTTGCATCTGCAATGGAATGAGTAGTATATAATGGAAAGCGTTGCTATAGAGGATGCACAATTAGCCAGGGAAAATAGTCCCAAAGGCCGCAGTCCTAACCACATTAACTTTGAAAACCAGTCCCACTGAAATTTACTTCTGAGAAAGCAAGATTAGGGATTGGCTGAAAGAGCAATCCTTAATGAGCCAATATCATACTGGAAAGGGACATTAAATAGGGTGCACCAGGCCTGGATCCAAGA
>NW_015287700.1:0-316 GCF_001447785.1 Gekko japonicus | reverse complement strand
TGCTCTGAGGCCTACTGGGGTAGCTTCTTAAAGAGGCAATACACAACACCATATGAGAATGAATGAGCTCCCAAGCATTTATTTGTCAAGGTGCTAATTCTGATCAAAATCACAGTAGGGAGGGTGTTAATCCTTTTTCCTACGGTTGCTAGCCCTGTACCTGCAAATCCTGGGAGGTAGAGCCCAAGGACGAGAGAGCATCACAGCTTCTGTGATATTTCAGAAATGACGTCCCCCCATTTTTTTCTCCTGATGCTCAATTGACTGAGCACAAGTGATTGAGGGCAGGTGTTTGCATGGGCAAATAGTAAACTTG
>NW_015287699.1:0-316 GCF_001447785.1 Gekko japonicus | reverse complement strand
GTTATAAGTGGACAAAATGGTTAGCTCAACTCCAGAAGTTTGGTAAAATAGTATATATTTAATGGGTTATAGGCTGTTTGATTTGAGGTGCAGTCTTCTTGACTGAGTGGCTACGGCCTTCCTATTGCATTCAGGCTGGTTCCCCTACAGACTAGTGATGCCTGAACACCCGCTGATTCGGCTCACATCCTATTTGCCTCCTAGTGATCAGGCAGCTGATTAATCAACAGGAAGTCTGCAATCCGTTTGTGTCTATTAGCGAGAACAGGCTACTGGCAGCAATTAGGACCAACTGCCTGCTGATGTGGGATCTGCC
>NW_015287698.1:0-316 GCF_001447785.1 Gekko japonicus | reverse complement strand
CCACCTGGAGAATGGCAACCTTAGTTGCAGAGCACTTGGTGTTCTGTATACAGGCTCCCAAGCTCCGGCCCTGGGCGGCTGCCAGTTTTCAGAGAGGACCAGGTTGACTTAGACAGATTCAGGGTAAGGCAACTTTTCATCGATGCAATTAATCCACGCACCTTCCAGCTTGTGTATAATGAGGTGTCGCTATCTTGTTCCCAAAGGAAATGGAATTGCGGAGTTTATCCATTTCTCTGTCAGCGTGTCTCCAATCCCTTCCCCTCCCTCTTGACCCATTCCTAGGTTCTGTAGTATGAGTGGGAATATAAAGATT
>NW_015287697.1:0-316 GCF_001447785.1 Gekko japonicus | reverse complement strand
TAAACTAGCCTCTGCCCCAGTGAGCTTACCGTCTAAATGACCACAAAGGAAGAAACAAGAGGGCCAAAAACAGGCAAGGAAAAGGTAAGGGGAACAAGAAACAACTGTCGTCGTATGAGTTTAGGTTTCCATTCAGTGGGAGCTGAGACTAAACTAAGGGTTTTCATGGAAAGAGGATTATCAACATGAGCTGTGAAATAATACAAATTAATTTCAGCCAAATGTTGAACTTTTGACTGAGCATTTTAAGTAGTAAATAGATATAGGTTCTGTGGTTTAAACTGAGAGAGGGGGGCAATACCTGTTTTCCTGACCT
>NW_015287696.1:0-316 GCF_001447785.1 Gekko japonicus | reverse complement strand
GTTTTTACATTTCTGAAGATGATGACAAGATTTGCCTTTGGGATAAATTTATAGTATTGCCCTGGACATTAGCTTTAAATCCTGTAAATTCAGAAAAGGAGCTCCAGGCATGATCTTTTTCAGAGCAGCTCAGTGAGAGTACTACGGCTCTTCATGGAAACCAAGTATTACAAATGGATATCGAATGCTCAGCACATAGTCTGGGACTCTTTGAGTATATTCATTGCAACCGAACAAGAGGGCAAAATTTCAGCAAGAGGAAAGAATGGCAGAACATGTTCCATATTTAGACTGGGAAAGTGGCCAAAGACCAGCA
>NW_015287695.1:0-316 GCF_001447785.1 Gekko japonicus | reverse complement strand
GGGTATCCGAAGTGTTTGGAGGGGTGCACATGTTTCTTAACAAAACTCTGCATCATGGCAGGCAGAAAGTTTTCTTGCCCCAAACCCAGAAAAAAGCACAGAGGGTTTGTGGCAATTAAACACGCCCTCCTAAGAGGCGGTCATTTTCCCTCTCCCCACTGCTGTCCCTGGAGAGGTTGGAAGGGGTTAAATGCGCAGAGCTCTATTTCTAGATAGGTTCCTAAATGGGAGTTTCCTTCCCAGCCCATTCCTTTCCCCCTTAGTTTGGCAAGCCTCTCCTTGCAGAGTATTGGGGAAACTGTGCGGATTCTCAGGA
>NW_015287694.1:0-316 GCF_001447785.1 Gekko japonicus | reverse complement strand
ACAGACTCACACGGCTGGCCCCTCTCGATCTAAGCTCATCTCCAGACTGCAGAGATCAGTCCCCCTGAAGGAAATGGCTGCTTTGGAGGGTGGACTTCACGCCCTTAGACTCCACTGAGGTCCCTCTCCTCCGAAAACCACCCCCTCTCCATGCTTCACACCCCCGATTCTCCAGGAATTCCCCAGACTGGAGTTGGCAATGCTGTGCTGACTCCTCGCTCGGCCCTCCCCCGGGCATGCACCAGCGCTGGTGATGAGCTCCTCCCTTGGGCCAGATTCCCGGGCAGAGGTCTCCCTGCTTCCTCTCTGCTCCCGC
>NW_015287693.1:0-316 GCF_001447785.1 Gekko japonicus | reverse complement strand
AAATGGGTGTTATATTACCAGCCACATATTGCAGAGGGGGAAAGTAATGTGCCAAAGGCCACGGAGTGACTTTATGACAAAGGAGAGACTCAAACGGAGTATCCCGACTCACCACTCAGTTTCTTAGCCACAATGTTACACCAGCTCTCATTACGAGTCAGCAGTGGCCAAGCACGCCCTTTTAATATTTCCCATACACTGAAAAATCCGGTTCCGAGTTTTCCGAGAGCAGACTTGTGAGCGAGTGCTCCTCACACCTAGCTCTAACCTATTGTGTTTTTTGGACCTATACCTCCACAAGTACTCTCCCGGAGAG
>NW_015287692.1:0-316 GCF_001447785.1 Gekko japonicus | reverse complement strand
GTCGGCTCCTTTGAATGGGGGTGGGGCCAGGACGAAGGGAGGGCCTGGCGGCAGAGAGGGAATAAAAAGGAGCGAGAGGGGAGCCGAGGAGGACTGGCTGGGCTGGCTATCCGAGTGGACGGGTTGCTAAAAGCCAGAGAGAAGGCAACCCACAACGAAGCCAGAACCCAGGCGGGCGAAGGAGGTGGCTTAACCCCTGAAGGTCCCGCGTCTGAGGTGTACCCTCCTCGTGGACATCCCGCATTCCCTTCCTGCCCCGGTGCCTACTGACGTCCCGGCCGCACTCTCTTGGCCCACCTCACCCGGGGAGGTATAA
>NW_015287691.1:0-316 GCF_001447785.1 Gekko japonicus | reverse complement strand
AAAAAAACATGCAATGTGTCAGCTAACCAGTAGGGGGAGTCGATGCCTACAGCTGTGAGACACTGCGTAGAACGAAATGGTTTCCCGATTTGCAAGAACTTCACCTAAATGCAATTAAAGGCAAAAAGCAGGACTCACTCCGTCTCTGGGATTAGAGGTCCAAGTAACAGGAGAATGCTAAGTAGAGGTTTCACAGCGAGCCAGTGTCAAAACTAATCCAACCCTGCATGGGGTGATGGGCTCCGACCTGCCAAGTTTCAAAAGTGGAGAAACCGCCCTCGGAGACTCTTTCATTTAGGCCACCAAGAACATAAGA
>NW_015287690.1:0-316 GCF_001447785.1 Gekko japonicus | reverse complement strand
GGCAACACGACAGTCCAAACCTCCTGATTACGTCTCCCAGTGTTTTCATGTCAAAATTAAATAGCATGAAGGATAAGAACCTTGACAAACAACACAAGATAAAGTCTATGGGGCAGAGCAGGAATTCTCTAGCACCACATTCTAAGACCAATCTCCTAGATGTAGCTCAGAACACCATAACACAGTGCCCCTTAGACCTAGCACTGAGAAGTGGCCCAATACGCTACCATAGTCAATGGTATCAAAGGCTACTGAGAAATCCAGGAGAACAAGCAGGGTCACACTTGTGTCTAGTTCTCGGTAGAGGTCATCAACC
>NW_015287689.1:0-316 GCF_001447785.1 Gekko japonicus | reverse complement strand
TCCCCTCCACCCAGGGGGGCTGGTGGAAACTAGAGTTTTCCCATCATCATGGATTTAGTGTTGTTCGTATGATTGTTTTTAATTATCTTGATGCTGTTTCAATTCAATTATATCGTATTTGCCTTTGATGCAAGCCACCCTGGGCCCTGCTAGCAGGGAAGGGCGGCCAATAAATCAGACATAATGATAAATAAATAAATCCGAGCTTTAATCATTGCTTTCGACCTATTTACATTGGCACAGATGCTGGTTATCCTAACATTTCCAACTCCATCCTTGTATTTTTAAAAACATCTAATTTCCACCTAATTTTAGC
>NW_015287688.1:0-316 GCF_001447785.1 Gekko japonicus | reverse complement strand
TGCCACCTTGGGCCTCTCACCTGTTCGCCATCCTTGGGACAGACGGTGGTGCAGGCTCTGTCGGGTACTTCTGGCAATCAGAGCAGCCAGATCCTCAAAGTTCAAGATGAACATGATGACAGCACCGTCCTCGTTTTTCACTGGGACGACGTCCACCAGACACCGGATACACGATGCTGTCATGAAAAAGGAGAGAGAGAGAGAGAAATGAATGAGGAGAAATGAGCCCAACAGTAAATAAAGAACTGTCAACGCCCGTGTCCTCCTGTGCTGGGACTTCCCCTGAAGTGACTGTGATTTTAATGTGCCCTTTGAT
>NW_015287687.1:0-316 GCF_001447785.1 Gekko japonicus | reverse complement strand
AAAAAAAAATGCATTGGTCAGCCCATCCCTTCCGCTATAGTCCTCTGTGACCGCTTCTTAGCCAAATACTCCCTTTTGTGTGGCCTTTGTAACTTGTATCATCGCTGCGGATTACTCTGGGTTTGAGACAAGATTGTTTTGCTTTTCTCTGGGTGCGTTGCCCAGGCTGTCGTGCATCAGGTTACACCGGAATAAAAACTCTCAAAGCTCTTAAGATGTGGAGTTCTTTGATAGGATCGGGGTGGGGGGTGGGGAGTCCAGGCCTTCATTCTTCAGCCCTTGACTCGCTTTTCTCTCTAACTTGATCAGCAAGTTA
>NW_015287686.1:0-316 GCF_001447785.1 Gekko japonicus | reverse complement strand
GTGTGCATGGCAATCAGAACAAGAAGCAGTTAAGTAGCAGAGTTACCTACTTCAGAAGCTGAAGCATGACAGCATGTGGGAAAAGAGAAGAAGTTACCATCCAATGAAATGTGGATTTACCTGGGAACCCGGGGAGGCCACGATCGCCTTTTGCACCTGGATTACCAGGCAAACCAGGCAGCCCAGGATTGCCAGGTGACCCTTTACTGCCTGGGCTACCTGAGTATCCAGGCAAACCACTATCACCCTGTGGGAGGAGGGGGATACACAGGGAAGTGTTAACATTCAGTCATGTCACAAACTTTAAGCAAAGAAC
>NW_015287685.1:0-316 GCF_001447785.1 Gekko japonicus | reverse complement strand
TGCTATCCTAGTTGTCACCACCCGGTGGCTGCCGCACTCGCTGCTGTTCAGAGATCACCGCCGCTCCACTCCCAGGTCCACTAATACCCATTTAATCAATCGGGGTGGGAAGAATCCTCTCCAGGCTTCTCTGTTGGCACCGCAGGCCCATCGCTCCTGCCTCGTCACATGTAGCCAGCCTCAGAGGGTGAAGGGTGAGCCACCATCCCGGCTTTGGCCCCAAAATGGCCGTCGCTCTGGCGAAGCCACGGCCACAGAACCCCCAATCACCCCTCTTTACGTCTTTAATAAAAGACTAGGAATAAGGCCCATTGTG
>NW_015287684.1:0-316 GCF_001447785.1 Gekko japonicus | reverse complement strand
GCCAGACAACCCGAAAAATTGACAACAGCTCGTTGAGTAGAAAGCTTACAAGTGATCAGAAACCCTCCAGTAGGTATGCGAATGCTTGGAATCCAAGAAGGGTTATTTAATTTTACATCCCTTGAGAGAGTCTTCAGCACTCAGAGGCCAACTCTAGTTGCAGTGTGGGCAACTGGTGGGACGCAGAAGACTCTGGCCCCCCCTCTGGGCCTCCCACATTGTGCAGGAGAGGACACCCTGGCTCCAAGCCCAGAGCCATCAAGTGTCCACGGCTCATGCTCCTTCTTCTGAGCCGTCTTTAGTTCTTGAGGCAACC
>NW_015287683.1:0-316 GCF_001447785.1 Gekko japonicus | reverse complement strand
TATTTGAGCAAAGAAGAGTTGGTGATTTCATATATTAAGGTTATAGTCTAGTTTAATGAGGCATAATGAGAGTATTTTCTGTGTTTTAATGATGGGACTTGAAGAATGAACATTTCAGTTACTCCCACATGTTTCTAAACGGCATCCCTCCACTAATTGTTTTATAAGGAGTCTCACTGACTGGAATGGATAATTTGTAGATCGTGCCCGGAAGTTTTTGAATGAATGCGGCAGAAGAGACTCATTTGCCGGTTTTGCATTCTGTTCCACACGCGACGCCTCCCAATGCAGCCTTTGCTCGGGTCGGTGGCTGAGC
>NW_015287682.1:0-316 GCF_001447785.1 Gekko japonicus | reverse complement strand
CCCTTCACTACCCGAAAGTAAAAGACATCTACCACACTCAAGCTCTTTGCAATAGCAGGTGTATCCCAAGTCAGATTTCCCATCAGACTTCAATACAACATTGGCACCCATGGGCTCAGAAAGCCATCACTATCCCTAAAAGAAAATACACAGTTGAAATGATGGCATGTCATATTCAGGCATGGGACGTAAAGCAGTTTTTGCTTCAATGGTGTTTGTAACTTACCTTAGCCAGACCTGGTTATTCACACTACAAAGGCCTGTTTCCCTTCCCTGAAAGCCCCTATAGTAGGGCTGCCAGCCTCCAGGTGGGTCC
>NW_015287681.1:0-316 GCF_001447785.1 Gekko japonicus | reverse complement strand
TGAACTATGACGTACATGAAGACCAGTAAAATGTTCCCTGTCTTCCCCACCCCATGCTGGAATTATCAGCACCGTTGATCTTTCTAAGCTACCAGAACTAAGAAGTTGGGGTGGAAGAAATTTTGCACCATTGACTGGTGGTCATGTGCCAATATTTCAACCCCAACCTTACCAGGAAGTAAACCTAGTTTGACTTCTGTTGAACATGCCACCAAGTAAATATTCATAAGACTGTAGTTTAGAAGGCACACTGGGCATGAACTAAGAACTTACAAAGAGCTTGCTGGACCAAACTAATGGTCCCTTAGTCTAGCAT
>NW_015287680.1:0-316 GCF_001447785.1 Gekko japonicus | reverse complement strand
AGAGTTTCCCACTAGCAGTTAGTTATAGGTTCTGGTTGTGGTTATACTGCACCCACCCAGGAATAACCTCAGTTTTGATCCCCCTGCAAGCAGTTTGGCAGCTAGTTAATGACAAGCACTTTACAAATGAGAGTGTTTGTGATCTCCTTACTCTCTCGGACACCCTACCACCTTCCACAAATTCTGTCACACAGGTTCGGCCTTACAGGTAGGTCAGGCAGGTCACCACCTGTCTTGCCTCTTTCAAAATATATAGAGAGCCCTGATACTTTCACACACTGAGTCCTCGCTCTCACTCACAGAAGCACCACCAGAC
>NW_015287679.1:0-316 GCF_001447785.1 Gekko japonicus | reverse complement strand
GGGTTACTTCACCTCCAGGTCCCTTCCCTTCGGGTTCTGGCCAGGTGGGCTCTGTTGAATTCCGTCTCTCTGGTCCCTGGCCTTCGGCCCAGCCACACCCTTTGGCTCCTCCTCGGTGCTGGCGTCCTCTCCCCTTTTATTTCCTTCCCCAGCCTGCCTTCCCTCCTCCCGTGTCTCCTGCCTCTTTCCACTGGCCCTTGTCCCTGTCCACCTTGTGCCTCCCGCCAGTGGGGCCCATTCCCATCCACAGGCCTGCGCCCCAGGGTCCCTCCGAGCTGGCTCGCTCCTCACTGGACGGCCGATGCTCCCTCCTCCC
>NW_015287678.1:0-316 GCF_001447785.1 Gekko japonicus | reverse complement strand
GGCATGGATTACCAAGTCCTGTCCTGATGAAAGGAAAATAAGGGGACTGTCAAGGCTGTGTCTGCCAGATCTCTGAGTACAATGACCAGTGCACTGTGATGGCTGCGGGTTGGTGGGAGTACTATCATAATCATCATCGTCTATGATTCCCTCTGCCCCGTGCCCTGTCAGATCCCCTCTGGGGATTTTGAATGTTTGTTCCTGAGGTTTTGGTTTCATAAAACAAATTAAGTGACCCACCAACCCTGCTGCCTAAAAGTGTCGTTGACTGAGTTGAACAGGCTGGTCTTAGCACTGTGATCAGTGGTCCTGGGGG
>NW_015287677.1:0-316 GCF_001447785.1 Gekko japonicus | reverse complement strand
ATTTCTGTTCAGTGGATTTTTATAGTCAGCTTGTTTAGCAAAGGGCATCATTTAGACAGACATTTGCATTGCAATGAGTACATACCTAGTTAGGCCTAGCACTGTTTGAGCTTAGACCTGGGGATGCTGGATAAATGGACAGAGCAACTTGCACCAATATGACGACAGTAATGCCATCCCACATAAGGCAAGTGAAGTGATTCTGCACTGCTCCATGTCAGTGCCAATTCCACTGTAACAGATCCTGTTACACAGAAGGCAAAAAGCATATAGCTTTTAGTAATGCATGTGGTTATGTAGTACCAAAATCTCTTTA
>NW_015287676.1:0-316 GCF_001447785.1 Gekko japonicus | reverse complement strand
GCCTTTACTTGTTTCTGTGCTATGTCTTGGAGCATTATATTTTAAGCCTCCTTTTCACGTGAATGGGACCCACCATGTACACAGTGTTTGCATATCAGTACAACTGCCACAAGGGGTATAAAACTCTGGTAGTCAAACACTCTACATGCTGGAGCGCTACATGTGGAAGGAGCTTTTAAATATTAGATTCCCTGCATATAACACTGGGGCAAGCAACAGCATTTGCATAGTCCTGTACGTGGGGTGAGTCATGCCTGAGTGGAAGGCAAACCTCAGTTCCTGCCGTAGCGTACCGGAGCACCGCTCCGCCAGTCAG
>NW_015287675.1:0-316 GCF_001447785.1 Gekko japonicus | reverse complement strand
AGGTTGGTGAGGCTGGACTTCCCTTTGCAAATTCTTAATTGTTATTATTATTAATAGTAATAATTATTGGTACAGCAGGATTAAAAATGTGGACTAGCTCCAAACGATAATGGGATTCCTAAAATAAATACTAGAAATTAAAATATTATATTCCTATGGATGCAGCTATAAGAGCAGACTACAGAGATACATGGTTTTATGTTTTTCTCCTTAAGAATTGCTTCTTATTATTCAGGTCAGGCCTCAAAAGAATGATATAACATTTGGGGGAAAATATGCAGCCCAGCAAACCAGCACTGGAAGACAAGATGGAGAA
>NW_015287674.1:0-316 GCF_001447785.1 Gekko japonicus | reverse complement strand
AGTAACCTACTGTCCATATACTTTCTTTCAGCCAATCCACCTTTGTCTCACTCCCTGTTCCATAACTATCAAACCTTTCGGTACTACTTCCTGCTTCTTCTCAGGGGAAGACATCTGAGTGTCCACCAGGCCTTCCCTGTCTGCTAGCTGATCTTCTGCCCATCTCAAGAGTATGAGCCTCAGTCTAAGATTTAAAAGGCAAAAGCTCTTTCATTCACACCTCTGCGCACACTCAGATGTTAAATACCTGTGTGCAGAGAGAACAAGCCCAGCAAGATGTTTTTCAGTTGCTGCTAGCTACTTACTTTTAGTCCTG
>NW_015287673.1:0-316 GCF_001447785.1 Gekko japonicus | reverse complement strand
TAACCACTTGAGCCACTGCAGCCCTACATCAATATGGTAGCTGATTGCAAAATGCTTCCCTATATCTATGAAAGAAGCACTCAGATACTGGTGAAAATGTATCCTGCTCATCTCTGTCTTTTCTGGACTGGTTTCTGACTGATTCCCAGCAAAGCTGCCCTCAGCATCCTTTTAAATCTAATCTTAACACTACGCTTAATGCTTGCAAACCTCCTCAAAAGAAAAAAAGAAAAAAAACCCTGAATCAACAAAACCTCACCTGCAAATCCCTGCTTTGCTTAAATCTCTCCAAGATCAATTGTGCAGCATTCAAAGG
>NW_015287672.1:0-316 GCF_001447785.1 Gekko japonicus | reverse complement strand
CTTACCACATACAGGCCTTGCACTGCAGACGTTTCCTGAAGAAGACAGAAAGTTTCTTCCCCCAGAAGAACAACCTAATATCATTATGGATTTTCCTTCCAGTTCTATATAATTTCTGTGTTCTTGCTAACACAGCAGATGCGAACCAAAATAATTGTAATGCATGCAAAGTTTTATACAGTTTTGAGGCTACGTGTTCCTGCTCTGTCCCCAGTGTGTGCACATTGGACTTTTACATTGCATGGTGTTGTCAGAAAGTGCCGTCACATCACAACTGACATATGGTGAACCCCAGAGGGTTTTCAAGGCAAGAGAT
>NW_015287671.1:0-316 GCF_001447785.1 Gekko japonicus | reverse complement strand
CCACTATAGGTGTTTCCAGGGCTGCAGAATTCCATCTCTCCCATTGCCTTGACAATTAATTAATCAGTGCCAGTGTGTCTGACTCATGAACTGCTGCCACAAACCTCCCAAACCTCCATGAAAAATAGGGCGGTTATTGGGCACTATTTCATGACACTATTTCATGAACCAAGGCCTTATGAACTGGCCAAGTTTCTGATGCACTTGGGTCCATGGCAAGGTTTGTGCCCATCCCTATTGCTGACCCCTAATCCCAAAGCTCTGGAGAATATCACTCAGTCTCATTACATTCTTTGAACTAGACACATGCTCAATA
>NW_015287670.1:0-316 GCF_001447785.1 Gekko japonicus | reverse complement strand
TTACCCTCCGGAGAGTCACGTGATTCCGTCACAAGTCCATGGCCAAGATGAGATGACAAAACGAGCCTTCCACCGCTTAGGCTACATTTTCGAAAATGAGCCCTCTTTTTTAAAAAAGAGTGCCCTTGAGGATGACATGATGTGTATTTGTTTTGTGGTCTCCTACCTCCATCTGGTGTGCACCCCTTTCCGGTGCACAGGCAAATCCCCTATGTACAGAGAAGCACCAGTTCCTGCTTTAGGCCCATCTACCTATTGTGCCCCACGGAGCTGCCCCAGACATCTCCCTTAAAAGCCGAATGGTGGTGGCACTTCT
>NW_015287669.1:0-316 GCF_001447785.1 Gekko japonicus | reverse complement strand
TGCTGCTCTTAACCACTGTACCAAATTGGTTCTCAGAGAACTTCAGAGAATCCAAATCATAATCTTTATGTGGTTTACACATGATGGGGTTGGAAATGTTCTGACCAGCAACAGTTTGATGCTTCCTGTGTGCAGAACAGAAAACACGCCACACAAATACCAGGTATCTTGCCTGAATTGGAAAATAATTTCAAATTTCACTTTATAGCCAGGCATGAGATCTATTACTTAAGCTGTCATGTCAGGATTCAAAATGTGAAAACCTGGGGAAAAACCGAAAAAATCCGGGGGGGGGACGGTTTTCACCCGTTTTTTT
>NW_015287668.1:0-316 GCF_001447785.1 Gekko japonicus | reverse complement strand
CAGGTAGAAATTTGCAGAGATTGATCCTTATACCACTGGCCTGTTCTAGGAAGGGGATCAAGTACATTGGGTGTCTTGCCCTCTCTCCTAGTGCCTGCACCAAGTGAATAGCAATGACAATGGAGACGGGAACTCAGGAACCAGCATGATGGGAAAGGTCTACTTGTCAACAACTTTCATCACTTATATACATTGCTGTGAATCAGGTTTTTATGCTCCCTAATGAAGCAGGGGGAAGATCTCAAAGCCCTTTTCTTATTAACAGGTAATACCAGGAAGGGAATGATGAGACTTTTTTTTGCTTCTGGGTATCTCT
>NW_015287667.1:0-316 GCF_001447785.1 Gekko japonicus | reverse complement strand
GGATGTCTTTTGGGCCAGGGACTACCAGGTCGACGTTTATACTGTGCCAGGATTTCAGCTGGATGGCTAATAGCGCACTTTCAGTGAATAAAACGAGACTGACTTCTGAGTAGACATGCTTAAAACTGCTCCCTAAGTGAACGCCCCACCCCAAACAATGATTATGAGTTCTTACAAAGGAACTCAATTAACAGCGCAGTCTTCAACAACATTACAGCCTCCTTGACTGCAACAGACATGGCATAACTCAGGGCATAACGCAGGTTAGGAATAAGTTCCATTGAATTAAGTAGAATTTACTTCTGGATAAGCATGC
>NW_015287666.1:0-316 GCF_001447785.1 Gekko japonicus | reverse complement strand
AAGCTGACCCTGCTTAGCTTCCTAGTTCTGACAACATCAGGCTAAACTGAGCCATCCAGATCAGGGCATTGGGTTGCTAGCAATACAGAAAGAGCAGAAGTAATTTGTTTGTGTGCTTGCTTCCTTCATTTACCACTTCCCTGTCTTCATTATCAAGGAAGATTTTTGCCTTTTAAAGTAATGTTTTCTATCTGGTATTTTGAGCGTTTCCAATAGCATACAGATTCCAGAAGCTGAGAATAAGCTAGCATCTGTCCTCTAATGGCTGACTCTCATCTCTACGGTAATGTCTGGAAGAGAGTGATTAGAAGAAGAA
>NW_015287665.1:0-316 GCF_001447785.1 Gekko japonicus | reverse complement strand
CACATTAACCCTATAATGACTGAATTTTAAACCTTGTAACACACGTATTTCCAGCAACCACCACTGAAAATTCCTCTCTAGTGTTACCATCCACCACATCTCGATGGAGCTGGGCTTAGGAAGAAGCTCTCTAATGAGCTGAACAATAAAGGTGGAGTTAGTCCTTAACCTGAGTCAAGCCCCTTTGGGTTTTCAAGGTAAGAACAAGCACTTTGAACTGGTGCTTGGAAACAAATGGTGGTAATATATTTCCAGTATACAGTTTCTCACAACTACAGTTTAGACCATTTGATTTTAATACATTCTAAATTGTAAA
>NW_015287664.1:0-316 GCF_001447785.1 Gekko japonicus | reverse complement strand
AATGGTCCCTAATCAGCTAGATGCTGACACGGTTATCGATTGTACTCTGCTGTCACGAAGAATGGGCTCAGTGCATTACAGATCAATGTTAGATAGTGGATAGACTCCAAAAGATATGGAGTTTGCAATCTGCTAAGTGTGAGCTTCTGAGGCACCCTAACATAATATGGTGCAACAGGGCTGTAGTTGGTTCTACAGTATAGTTTGGGCTTTGAATTGGCTCAGATATATGGTCCCACTGCTGTTTGGACTTGTCATTTTCAGCAAAATAAACACATTCTAAATCCAGATAGAACAAAGCTTGAGTCCAGTGGCA
>NW_015287663.1:0-316 GCF_001447785.1 Gekko japonicus | reverse complement strand
TAAATCCAATCTCTTTTTCTTCTTCTAAAGAAGCATAAAACGACATCAAGACCACAATTTAAAATCTCGATTGTGTGTGTCCAGTTTCTCAAGTTGCTTCCAACTTCCGGCAACCCTGTGAATCGATGACCTCCAGAATGTGCCATCATGTACAGGCTTTCTCAAGCCTTGCAGACTGGGGGCCGTGGCTTCCTTTACTGAGTAAAAGAAATTTCAGTTAGGACTGTCAATAAATAAAAATGAAAATCAGTCAAATGCAGTCATAAATCAAACTCTCTTCAGCTTTGTCCTGAAGATCAAAAGTGAGGGGGCCAGG
>NW_015287662.1:0-316 GCF_001447785.1 Gekko japonicus | reverse complement strand
AAAAAATCACCAGAACAGGGTCAGTCCTTGCAACAATTTGCAGGATGGGCATACACAGCTAGCTCTATATGACTCACCTAGGAACTGTGCCTAATAAAGCAACCTCAGGTCTCTGAACGGAGAAGTAACTTTTCCATTGGAGCCATGTGCAATTCACATTGGTTGTACCCTAAAGTTGCTGCTAATAAGCAGCAGGCCCCCTTTGCCTGGTGGATGTCCTACCATTCCCTGTCTCAGCTGAGAAAGCCCTTTCAAGCTCCTTCCTAAACTCTTCATATGATGGTGTTTTCCCATAACCACACTGGTCCTTTTGCAA
>NW_015287661.1:0-316 GCF_001447785.1 Gekko japonicus | reverse complement strand
CCACCCAGCCTGATTCAATAGCGCCTGGCATTCCTAAGTAGCCATCGTATGGCAAACTTCTGAGAACCTAACCATTGGGTTTGCTTGCAGTACCTCCTTCAGCGGTTGCATTAAAGATTCCCAGGATCTTAGTTCAAATACCCAGGCTGGGCAGAAGAATGTAATTTCATTGTCACCAGCATGCTGGCTTGCTTCTTAGAGGATGGAATCGCCCAGCACCCAACCCAGTGGCACTGCTCCCTGCCTTAGGTTTTTACACATGTATTTTAGTCCTGGTTTTTGTTTATTGGGATGAAAGGCAGGAGAAACACCAAAC
>NW_015287660.1:0-316 GCF_001447785.1 Gekko japonicus | reverse complement strand
CTAAAGTAGCTAATCCTAGAACTTCCCTTGTTTCCTCAGCCATTCAGTTTCAAGAGGTTGGAAGCACTTTGGAGAGGGTTCAAAAATTCTCGAACTGTCCAGCAACACTGTGGTTGATTGCCATTGGCTGACCACAACAATCCGTTGAAATACTTAGCAGTCCTCCAAGTCCATACCATCATCTAATCCATTATCCTCTTGCTTTGCTTGTTGGAAATCAGCTAAATCCGATCCCTATCCACTCTTTTGTTCCCTGATACCCTTCTGTAAGGCCCTATACATAGCCCCTAGGGTTGCCAGGTCTTACCTGTCTGCT
>NW_015287659.1:0-316 GCF_001447785.1 Gekko japonicus | reverse complement strand
TTTTTTATTGAACCAATACTTTTTGTGATATTTAATTTTATAGGACTGTGCCACAAAGGCAGGTTTCAATGACTTCAAAAGCTGAACTAATAACTCTGGGAGACAATCAGAACCTTTCATGTTTCAGTATGAAGAAAGAAGGTCCCTAACCTCAAAAGTGTTCGGAATACTAGATACTCTTTCTTCCACTACTGTGGACCAATGGGGTATATAGTGCTTTTGGTATTCAAAGAGCTTCACATGTTTTCCTTCTGTTGTAGGCCAATGTTGTTATCCCCCAAAGCTGCGGTGTGACGACCCCTTATCTGGGGAGGTC
>NW_015287658.1:0-316 GCF_001447785.1 Gekko japonicus | reverse complement strand
CCTAATCACTACACCAAACTGGTTCTCTAAAGTCTAGGAAACGGATACATATCCCATGGAATGGCATGCATCATAGGCGGACAGATCCCAGCACTGGACTCTTCAACCTTAACTGGACGCATCTGTGATGAGTGTAATTGATGGTGAAGGAATGTGTAAAGAGACATCTAATACCAGACATGGTATGTGGAGCCATCATTGTAGCAAGGCAAAAATTGTCATGGGGGCAGTGAGTGTCTTGGAGTTGCAAAGAAACCACAACGATAATGGCAGGTTTGGGATTTCTTGAATCTGATCCCCACACTTGTGGGTGCCA
>NW_015287657.1:0-316 GCF_001447785.1 Gekko japonicus | reverse complement strand
GTCACTCCTGTCCTTCCAAGCTCCCATTCAGTTTCTCTGACAGACTCCAATGTAGTCCTTGGTCTGGATCCCACAGGTCTATTATGCAAGTGCTGGGATATTTCGCCCACACAGAGTGCCTTCTTTTGATGGAAGAGGGGGAAGTCTCCTTTGGCCAGTGGAAAGTGGGATCCAACCCCTCAGTCCTATAAGCTAGTGATGATGAAGCACAACAGATGGGTTGTCTTGTAGTAAAAACATGCAGGAAAATCAACACCTCATGCACAATTCCACAGCACAGTATGATATACCAGAAAAACAGATTTGCTGGGGCCTC
>NW_015287656.1:0-316 GCF_001447785.1 Gekko japonicus | reverse complement strand
CAGGGTCCACGTGAGGAAGGTGAGTCGGGGACATGTCCGCGTGCAGACCAACGTTTCGCACAGCCCCATGTCACATGCCTCCTGGTGGTACCACATATGTAGGTGCACACCATTTGGTGTGCATATCATGCTGGGGTGTGGCCAGACCCCAGTGGTCCTGGAGCCACCTTTGTGACTGCTGTGTGGGATAACGGGGGCCAGCGCACACATGGCACCACTGTGATGCTGCTCCATATACCTCCTAGGGCCAGTGCTCGTGGAGTCATCACCCCAGTCACCTCTGGGCCAGGCCAGTGCCGCGGAAGCGGGTAGGTCA
>NW_015287655.1:0-316 GCF_001447785.1 Gekko japonicus | reverse complement strand
TCCCCTCGCAGATGATGTGCAGACCAACCTCCACATCGGGTGGAGGGCCCTCCCGCCACGGCTGCTCCTCCAGCAGCGCTGGCCCCCATAGCCAAGGACCAATGCGTGTCACTGGCCTGTGACCTGGCCACTGCTGTGCCACCAGGGCAGCCTGTGGTGGCACCAGCCTGGAGGCCGCTGCCTGTGCCTGCACCAGGACACCATCGCGGCCTGTGCTGCCACCATGGGTCCCCGCTGCCATGGCCAGACCGGGGCCACATGGAGCTCTCATGCCCTTCTAGCACTCGTTGTCTTGGTCCTACAATGGGCCTTGCTC
>NW_015287654.1:0-316 GCF_001447785.1 Gekko japonicus | reverse complement strand
AGGTCGAGGGATCCGGAACCTGTGAGCTCTGTCAGCGTCTGGACACGGGGCGCGCAGACGACAATTGCGCGTAGTAAACTCGCTTGTGGATATTTGGGGACCACTTACAGACACGTGTGCGTGGACTGGCCTCCACAGCCGTCTTCCTCTTCTATTTATGTCTTTGGTCTTCTATTTTTGTATTTTCCCCCCTTTTCTGAAACCTTACTTCAGCTGCGGTCACGCACACAGACACACGAAATAATCCACTTTCAATCCGCTTTCCAACTGGATTTTGGCAGTTCATGGGACAGTGAAAACCCAGGAGGAAAGGGCA
>NW_015287653.1:0-316 GCF_001447785.1 Gekko japonicus | reverse complement strand
TAAATCCAACTCTTCTTCTTCTGTACTGGGAGAAGCCCCCTCTCCTTTTGAGTGTGACAGCATGTTAGGAACTAACTTTTTGGGTTAAGGCAAGTGAGGCCTTCGGCTTAAAACACCTATTGGGCATTTCACATATTTGTGTATTTCTGACACAACGTCTCTGCAGAGAAGCCTATTGTAACCAGCAGCACATATGCATGTAACTGAAATAAATCTTTATTATTCCCCTGATAATCCCTGCCCTCCACATTCTACCCTTCCTTTTGTGGTCTCCCTTATGCCAAATGTTAAGATGTAAACTCCTTGGGGCAGAGGT
>NW_015287652.1:0-316 GCF_001447785.1 Gekko japonicus | reverse complement strand
AGTAAATTACAGGGCTGCAAAAGCTCCAAAGGCCCTCAAGTCCAACCGCCTGTCTCCAACCAGAACCTTCCCTGCAGCAGTCCTTCCACATAATTTAGCTCACAAAGTCGCAAGCAGAAAAGAATATGGAGCATTGTATCAAGATGTTTGCAGAACTGTGCTTGCCAACTATTCAGCAAGCCATTGTAGTTGTACCTTTTTAATGACCTTAATGAGCAGACATTAGGAGGTTATGTTTGCCCTGAGATCTAAGGAGATCAAGGCAGCATACAGAGGGTTTTCTTTCTCAGTTTTATTTTCATAACATCCCTGTGAG
>NW_015287651.1:0-316 GCF_001447785.1 Gekko japonicus | reverse complement strand
TGAACCGGTTTTCATCCTGTCAGAGTTCTTCATGTGTATACAAAAACGTGACTGGACAGAGTGGATTCTAGAGCCTCCTCCATCTGACAGCCGGTTCTCACCCCAGCCTTCCCGCTCCTCCAGCTTTCCTGCTCCTCCTTTTTGTTTTCCCCCAGTCCGTGCAAACTCTACCAATGCATCCTCATTCCTGAAGGAGGGAGGAATGAATGAATCTTCCTACCAGGGCTCTCCCAGCATGAAAACCCATGTCCAGGAGTGTATTGGTTCCAGTGTAACTCTGGTGGCATTACCTAGTGTAGCCTCTTCGCCTGGTGGT
>NW_015287650.1:0-316 GCF_001447785.1 Gekko japonicus | reverse complement strand
GGGGGGGGGGAGTAATCTGGTAAACCCATTTCAGAGGGCATTCTATTCTCCACACAGGCTTCTCCCCTGGCCTGACAAAAACTTCCTGCTTCAATCAACTGTTGGGCCGATTGTATTCTACCAGCTCAATCCCTGATCTGCCAGGCACTGGCTGAGCTCTCGCAACAAGAGGGAGGAATAATGTGGATGCCAATGGGGAGACATGAGATTTTCCCTTCCCATTGAGTCTTTGTGGGTCCCCCACCCACTTCTGGACATATTTTCCTTACAAGTGAAACTGTGAGCAATACCTTTACCCAGGGCTATTTTTGGGCAG
>NW_015287649.1:0-316 GCF_001447785.1 Gekko japonicus | reverse complement strand
GGTTGCATATAAATGTGCACACTGCTCCAGTGCTATAAGCGCCTCAGTGGTTGCTGGTTAGTTTCCAGGCTAAGTTCAAAATGTTGATAAAGCATCGTACCTGAAGGACCGCAGAGCCCATAAAACCTGTCGAGTCTTAGAAGCCCCATACCTAGTGATCTGCATCTCTCCGGATTCTCCCCTGAGGTTGCTCTGCTCTTTCACTACATAAATGTTTTAAATAAATACATTTTTGTGATATAGGTGGTTGGATGGGCCAGGTTAGCCCAGACTTGTCAGATCTTGGGAGCTAAAGTAGGGTTAGTACTTGGGTGGG
>NW_015287648.1:0-316 GCF_001447785.1 Gekko japonicus | reverse complement strand
CTACCCAAAAAGCCCTGGAGGGAACACTGCCCAGGAGCTGTTGAGAAGAAGCCCAAGGTAAACCCTGTACAGTCCCTAGCGCTCAGGGCGGGCTGGATGAAGGACTGATGGAGCAGCATGAGTCGGTGAGCGTCGAACAACCTTGGGCACCGTTTCTTTGGAAATGAGTTATGCTGTTCCCATCTTTCTCTCTGTGTCAACATATGAACAATCATTTCCAGTTTTCTAATTGCTGCCCTTTTCTTTTCTTCTTTCTTTAAACCAGTGTCCGGCGTTCCCAATCTGTAAGTAACATGCATTGCAAGTCACCTCTCTT
>NW_015287647.1:0-316 GCF_001447785.1 Gekko japonicus | reverse complement strand
TGACTACAGAGATCAGTTCCCCAGGAGGGGAATATAGGCGAGGACCACAATATAGGAGAGAACCACAGAAACAGAGCTATATAATCCAAGGGGGAAAACCGTGGTTATATTAAGAAAAGTATATATATCAAGCACAGTTAAGAGTGCAGTCTCAACAAATCTTAAGTATAAATATACCTTCACATAGTAAAGGCAAAACTCATCTATTATACAGCCCAATCACACTGTAAAGGAACCCACAGGCAATCTCATACACACTTAATGGTCCGAGACACTTATCTTCAAAGAAAGGAAGGAATCAAGTGCTGTGCCAACC
>NW_015287646.1:0-316 GCF_001447785.1 Gekko japonicus | reverse complement strand
ACAGCACGGAATGTGTGTGAGCTTTGCAAACACCTACCCAGATTCCCAGCAATGCCTGTCTTTCACATGGGGCTCCCAGTCCAGCTGCATTGGAATGCAGAAAGGAACTGAAACTATTCAGCAATCTGTCTCTGTTTGGATAGGGAAAGCCTTCAGCATTGTCCATGGTAACTTGAGGACAACCTGGGGGGGGGGGACCCACTGTGGCTCACCAGTTTAAAACCAAGAGGTGCTCCCTCCACCGAGAAAGGATCACTGCAGTAAAGAGCAGCAATTAAGACATGAAAAGGTAAAAAGGGTAAAGGTTCCCTTGCTC
>NW_015287645.1:0-316 GCF_001447785.1 Gekko japonicus | reverse complement strand
TTGTACAGATGTACAAGAACAAAATCCATGTAATGGCTTTTATTGGACCAACTAATAGAGTCCACCTTTTGTTCCTGGGTTCTTGTTCCTCCTGGAGCGTGTCCACCCAGCCGCTCAGTGGCGCCACCTGCAGTTGTGTTTTTGCCTGCTTCCCTCCTAGGTCCTGGCTCAGCAAGGGGAGTACAGTGAGGCTATCCCTATCTTGAAAGCTGCGTTGAAGCTGGAGCCATCCAACAAGGTAAGCAAAGGAGATCTCGCGCCTGTAGCAGGTGGTGAGCTAGGGCAGAGGTCTCCAACACGGTGCCCGTGGGCGCCA
>NW_015287644.1:0-316 GCF_001447785.1 Gekko japonicus | reverse complement strand
TGGAGAGAGATGCTTGAAATGTCATATTAAAGCAGTAAGAAAAGGTGATCATTCCCAATTCGGGTTGCCTGTCAGCCAGCATTTTACTGGTAGAGCCAGGAAAACCATGTTCCGACAAAGAGCCAGTTCTGTGAGTAAAATCACGAATGTCCTGTGAGTAAAATACATCGTCTTAGGTCCTAAGGTACATGGATGCAGCAACGACATGGCTGGCAACTGGTTGAAGGTTTGGGGTCGGGGGGGGCACATCACCACCCATGCCACTCCTTCACTTCTGGGGGGAAACTCAAAAATGACACAGGGTAGCTCTAGGAAT
>NW_015287643.1:0-316 GCF_001447785.1 Gekko japonicus | reverse complement strand
ACCCTCCCCAGACTCCACCCTCCAGGTATTTCCAAACCCCAGGCTGCCAACCCTATGCAATAAGGTCACCTGTGCTATAACAGAGAGGTCGCCCCCTTTCACCTTCTGCAAAGCATGGGGGAAATGTGCACTCTGCAGTCCACCCCCTTCTCTACTTATGTATGGAAACAGACATAAGAAAGGGAGAGGACAGAGAGTGACACATGGATAGCTCGTGTCAATATGCCGAACAATAGAGGGGTCCAGCACAAATTAGCAAGTTCCGGCTCCCTAATTACGGCAACTAAGAGAGGGGCTGCAGTGGCTCAGAGGTTAA
>NW_015287642.1:0-316 GCF_001447785.1 Gekko japonicus | reverse complement strand
TCCAATCTCTTTTCTTCTTCTTCTTAATAAATAAGTTGTCTCAGAATCTCAGCCTGTTAGAAGCCCCTTGCTGATGAGCTGTAGACCGCTCTTGCTTCACACTACTCACTTGGGGTCCCCCCCCCCTGGTTTGATTTGCAGACACGGAGCACTACGAGGTTCTTTCCGTTATTCCTCAATTCATACCCGAGGGTAAGAAACAATATTCCTTGATATTCATTTATGACCGTGAGGGCAAATCCAAGGTCTGGGTCTGCAGTCCTGTACTGAGCTGTACAGCCTAGATAGTGTCACGGGCTGGGGGTGCCAGTCAAAG
>NW_015287641.1:0-316 GCF_001447785.1 Gekko japonicus | reverse complement strand
GCAAGTAATTTTCTCTCTTTGGGAATCCACTCGATGCAAGCACAAACGGTACCTTTCCCCAGGTTCTCTGGCAAGTTGGGAAAGAGGTCAAGGAAGCCAGATGAGGCAGTTCGACTTGGCTTTTCACTCCCTGTGACCCATTTTGGAGCTAGCCTGTTTACCCAATTTCTCTTTGGCGATCCCAGTGATAGGGGGTGACCCAGCTCCAAAGACTGATTTAAACTCTGTATTATTACTGGGTGCAACACGGACTTTTCCAAGAGTGGTTCAAAACATAAGAACACAAAATAAGAGAAGCCACGCTGGATCAAGCCAA
>NW_015287640.1:0-316 GCF_001447785.1 Gekko japonicus | reverse complement strand
TTCTTCTTCCCCAAGAAACATTTGTGTTTCATTTTGCACTCAGATCATGATACATTTGGCACTTAATAACATTTCCCCCCCTCAAACGACATTCAGTTGGCAGAGTAAACCTAAACAAGGGGGTTATCAGACAAATAAATCATACCTAGAAAGGCCCCAATATGCTGGGTGATACCTCCTGCCTCCGTTGCAGCCACCTGAGTTTTTCGCAGGCTGTCTAGAAGAGTTGTTTTCCCGTGGTCAACATGGCCCAGTATGGTAACAACTGGAGGTCTTGGGGTTAATAAAGTGGGATCTGCAGGAGGCCTGCAATGAA
>NW_015287639.1:0-316 GCF_001447785.1 Gekko japonicus | reverse complement strand
AGCCCCACGGTTAGGATCTTCTTTCCAAGTCCTGCCATCTGTGCCTCTGTCCAGAGGAGTAAGGCAAGTGGCTTCCACAGGTGGGACTTTTTTAGTGGTGGTGCCATACCTTTGCAATGCCCTCCCCTTTGAGGCTTGCCTGATGCCAACCTTTCTGTTCTTTAGGCCAAAACATTTTTTCACCCAGGCTTTTAACAGCGGGATTTAAATTTTTTTAGCTCTTTTTAACGTCAATTTCTAGCCTGACAGCAGTTTTATTAATGTAATCTTAGACTGATGAAATTTTGTTCATGCCCTTCACTTGTTTTTAAGGCTT
>NW_015287638.1:0-316 GCF_001447785.1 Gekko japonicus | reverse complement strand
TATGTGGCAGAAATTCAACAGGTGGCGCTTGCCGACATTTCACCCTTCGTGTTTCTCGTGCAGGGCCAGGCCCAAGAGCTGAGACCCCTCACACCCGGGCGTGTTTTTCTATTGTCCCGAAGCACAGCTCTTATCTGCTAGAGGCACCGCAGCATGACATTTCCCCGTGCGTGGCTAAGCGGAGGCAAAGATTCCCAGAAGTGCGAGCTGCACTGTTTATCTGTCAAAACCACCCTGGTATCTCTCCAAGCCCAGATGCAAAGACCACAAACCACCAAGCTGAGTTCATAGGAAGGAAGAGAAAGGAAGAGGAGGA
>NW_015287637.1:0-316 GCF_001447785.1 Gekko japonicus | reverse complement strand
TTTCCCCTGGACGTGATGCAGTGGTACATGCAACATTGCAGCCCTCCATATCCCCACCCCCCAATCCTCCTGCCGGTTGCCAGGCACCTGCCCCTTACCAGACACTAGTTCCATGACGATGAGAATGGGCTGTTTCCGTGCACAGATGCCGATGATGCGGACAATATTTGGGTGGCAGTACTGCCTCAGGATCCTAGCAGAGAAGGAGCAGAAGGTGAGTGACTTGGCAAGCTAAGGTGCGTCGCTACAGGTCTGTGCTGGCCACCTTGACTTGCTTAATAATACTGCTCATTTAACCTATAGGTTTTGAGTAGTG
>NW_015287636.1:0-316 GCF_001447785.1 Gekko japonicus | reverse complement strand
GGCAGAAAGCATTCAACTCGTTCCTATGGAACTATAAAAAAACATTGGATCAATTTTAAAATACTGAGAAGCAACAAAAACAAAGGAGATCTGAGATATCCAGACCTTATCACATATCACAAAGCCACAATGATAGCCGCAGTATTCAAGTTGATGCAAAATGGAGACAAGTCAACAAGTGTTAAACCAGTGCAGCTGCTAATCTACCCCAAGACCATCCAGGAGATAGTTTGGAATGAAGCATCAGCGAGACCCGAGGCAATCCAGAACAATATCTTGCTTAACTCGCTTCTAGAAATGTGGGACAAAAACAGAT
>NW_015287635.1:0-316 GCF_001447785.1 Gekko japonicus | reverse complement strand
GTCCAAAAGTTCAAGGATCCAAAATTTGTTGAGGTCAAAGAATTAGAAGATCCAGAAGTCTTAAAGTTACAAGGTTTGCAGAATCTCGAAAAGTTGCAGATTCCAATTCCACACAGTTAAATTAAAAACCTTTACTGTGGGCGATAGGGAAGAAGACCAAGTCTTCGCACTAAAAACCTGTCGCTCCACAGTAGGCAAAAGATATGTTTAAACATAAATGAATCAAAATAAGCAGGTGAAAGCAATAGGAGAGGGCGAAATATTCTAAAAATATGACACACTTTAATCAGTTTCCCACCCCAATGCAACAACTAAA
>NW_015287634.1:0-316 GCF_001447785.1 Gekko japonicus | reverse complement strand
ACACCAAACTGGCTTCTGAAGGGCGCGCTTCTGAACAGGTCTAAAACGCTCCCCTGCGGCGGATGGTCACAGGTCTCATTCACATAGGTCCGATTCACACTTGCAGGGAAACAAGGCGGGCGAGCTCTAAGGGGGTCAAACGACCTGTCCTGCTTCCGATTTCTGGTGGTGGAGAAACAGACGTTTGTTCTAGTAGGTCCCAGTCGGCCGTATGGGATTTGAGCCTGAATTGTCCAGTTCCGAGCCTTCCCCGTTCAGCCGGGGCACTCGCAAAGGCTCCGCGACTGAGACACTTCAGGAGGGCCGGGTGGGGGGC
>NW_015287633.1:0-316 GCF_001447785.1 Gekko japonicus | reverse complement strand
GAACCATACAGTATGCCTACAAAAAGGAGGTGACTTAACTGGACTATAAATTATAGTAACAGCACTATTTAATCTCCAACTCTGTTTACAAGGTTAGCCCCCAAAGAGAAATTAGAAAGTAAAAAGGTAAAGATTTATCCAAAGATGCCATTTCTGATTCCAGGGCAGCGGTGAGGTGGGCGGAAGTTTCAGCAAGGCCTGCTCTTGGCCGCCTTTTGAGATAAATTGTGAAAAAAGCAGTATATTGGAAAGCATTTACTGACTGTTTTCATATATATCATTATAGCGGTGTTATTAACTCTGGATAAAGCATCCA
>NW_015287632.1:0-316 GCF_001447785.1 Gekko japonicus | reverse complement strand
CCAAGTTCAGTTCAAGGTGCTAGTTATGAATCTTAGAGCCCTTGACAGCTAGGACCTCACATATCTAAAGGACTGTCTCTTATCAAATGTCCCCACCCAGCAGTTGTCATCCTTAGGTTGCTCACTACCTGTTCAGTTCAAGGTGCTGCTTAGGACTTTTATACCTCTTAAGGGACTAGCACCCCACATTCTTAAAGGACCATCTATTCTCATTTGCCCCAGTGTGGCAGTTGCAGTCCTTAGGCTGCTAGGTGCTAGTTGCTCCCCCACTTAGGGTAGCCCACCTGGGCATCAGCTACAGCTGGTGCCATTCTGT
>NW_015287631.1:0-316 GCF_001447785.1 Gekko japonicus | reverse complement strand
GTGTATTTTACTCTACCACTCTGCCACTGGAGAACTAATACGTTTTGGTCACCCATCGGTACTGCCGATGCCATGACAAAAAATAACATGTGAGACCTGGGATCAGGGCACAACCGCCAGTGAGAGCCAGAAGCCCTCCTGCATGACCTGCCTCTCTGTGATCTAAGGGAAGTTCAGCCAATCATGTCACCGGTATATTACAATAATGTTGATGCCTGATTCGTGGAGGCCATTTTCAGATGGACACATGGAGCCGTCTTATACTGAAACAGGCCCTTGGTCCACCGAGAAGAGTGCTGTGTTCGCTGACTGGCAT
>NW_015287630.1:0-316 GCF_001447785.1 Gekko japonicus | reverse complement strand
ACTATTTGACTCACTCCTGGTGAACATCTTTGTATTGTTGTAAATATGAAAGATACACATTGTCATTTTTTTAAAAAAAGAGTTAATTACCTGTATTAACAAAATATATTAATTTTGTATCATCAACGGTCCTGGGCAGTTTGCTAAAAGAATTGGGAACTCTCTGTCCAGGATTCCTAGGTCTCTCTTCCACAGACCACAGCTCCCAGGGTCCTTTGAAAAGAAGGAGTTGCTATTAAAACAGGTCATATCTGTGGTGGATATGTGCCCATTGACCTTGGCTTTCCCCCGGAATAAGATGCAACAAGAAGTCCTT
>NW_015287629.1:0-316 GCF_001447785.1 Gekko japonicus | reverse complement strand
GAATGACTACCAGCCTAAAATAGCTTTTAAAAGAGTTCAGACAACCTCATGGACACGACGTGTCTATCGATAACGACCGGCACTAAATGGAACCTCCACATACACAGACAATCTACCTGGGTGTACTAGACTCTGAGGAAAAGCTCTCTTTTCTTCATGACCTAGGCTTCCAGAGGCATATCACTGGCTGTTGTTGAAGCAGAATGCTAGATGAGTGAGACCTTTTGCCGGCAAAGACTATTATGCACCCTTATACGTCCAGAAAAGCACAAAGTCCTGGCAGAGGAGGGAAACACGTGTCCCATCCATCTGCCCC
>NW_015287628.1:0-316 GCF_001447785.1 Gekko japonicus | reverse complement strand
AAAACAAAGCCCACTCGGAATTGTGTACCGAGACTACCTAAAGCAGGATGCTGGCAAAAAAAGCACGCACACCGGTTTTCTTCTGCAGACGTTTCATGCTGATGATGGGGTGAAGCGAAGAGGACCCACACTGCCTTGCAGACCCCACCCTTGGCAAATCCTACTAAGCGCCTCCATCTCAGACACTGCTCTGAAATTCCACCTGCTGCACCTCATGCACTGAAGTCTGTCTTGGCTGCTCACTGGAACAGAAACATTGGGGGAGGCAATTATAAGAAAGCTTTTGTGGCAGTGAAATGCTGGGTCTGGGCACAGC
>NW_015287627.1:0-316 GCF_001447785.1 Gekko japonicus | reverse complement strand
GCTTCCAAGAGCTAATGAGATCAAGCTACCCTAAGTTATCCAGGTCAGCACAATACCTTAGAATATTTTAGACTGGATTAAAGCGAGGATACTCCTTTTAAAAATCTTTGAGCACCCAAGACTAATTTAGTAATGACTCCATATTTATCCAGAAATGTGTGATTTTAAAATTCCCAAAATCAATGCAGATGTCCTTAGCACGTAGCCAGGAAACTAACCAGATCCACATTTTACACTGAAAATATTCTGTTATTTCTCTATACCATAGACTAACATCTCCTTACAGTCACAGTTCAATGTATTCTGTAGCTTCCTT
>NW_015287626.1:0-316 GCF_001447785.1 Gekko japonicus | reverse complement strand
AACTATACTGTCAGACAGACAAGAGTGGCTTCAGTTATCCACTAAGTGTTGTTTCAAGACCTAGGCTCTCTGTGTTGTAGCTCGGAGACAGAGCACATACTTTGCAGGCAAAAGGCTCCGGGATTAAATACAATCAAAATGATCTCCTGTATCTGGACTGGGAAAGACCTCCATCAGAAAACTTGGGGTCTGCTACCAGTTTGAGCAAACAACTCTGAATGAGACATGTCAGTGTCTTAAGCTAAGATAAAGTAGCTTGAAGGGTTCATATGGAAAGCCAAAACTTAGGCTGCCATTAACATCAAAGGAGCACACC
>NW_015287625.1:0-316 GCF_001447785.1 Gekko japonicus | reverse complement strand
CATCAGATGCTTGAAATCATTAATCTATAGAAAAGACATTTCCAACATATATAACTAGCAATGTCTGTAACTTGGCCGTATCATTTCAAATTCCATTTCTTTGAAAACTTCTTTGTGATTTTTGTAACTTATATTTAATAACTTATGTTTGACTGTACTGTAACCTTCACATGAGAACCTAATAAATCATGTGCATTGTTTTTAATTGGCTTAGTCACTTTCTCATTTTTACCAGTAAAATTATTTTTATCTGTAAGAATTCTTACTGATACCAGCTTATCACAATTAGGTCTTTTAAAAAATCTAGAAAAATGTT
>NW_015287624.1:0-316 GCF_001447785.1 Gekko japonicus | reverse complement strand
GAGGTACTATGGTCCTCCAATCTCCTATCTTTGTTGTTGTTGATGATGTTAATGATGTTAATACCAATGATGTGCTTGAGGTTTTATAGATTACAAGTTAATGGGTCCCTGTTTGAGGAGTTATAATTAAAAATGCTGGACAAGGGAAATCACAAATGGATAAGAGGGTTGGAAGAATGGGGTATACAAGGGAAGAACAAATGCTTCTTTTAATTTCATTAACCTGTGTCCACACGCCATTCAGTATCGTACTGTCATTGCACTACTGCTATAATTCACAAATGGATTAATCTGAGTGGACAAGCCAATCCAGTTG
>NW_015287623.1:0-316 GCF_001447785.1 Gekko japonicus | reverse complement strand
CAAGGAGTGATGGGACCAGATGCCATGCAGTGCAAAATTGAGTCCCTTCCTGCCCAAGCCAATTCACTTCTGATTGGGCATGAATCACTTCCAGTTGATCTAGAGGCTGCCCAATGGCTTCCCAGGTATTAGGGGTGATGGCATGCCACTTTCTTCTAAGCCTGCGCACATTTGTCAAAATGGTTTTGCTTGAGAAAGATCTATACAGTGCTAAAACCTGGACATTGCTTGAGACGTGTAAGGTCCTATTGTCTGCCTAATAGGAGGCTAGTTTTACTTGGAGATACTGTTTGCAAAAGAAAAAAATAAGAACAAA
>NW_015287622.1:0-316 GCF_001447785.1 Gekko japonicus | reverse complement strand
ACTCAGTGGTGGAGAGGATTCCTCCATGGTTCTGACCCTTGGCTTGTTCATCAACAGTGGTACATCTCCTGGTACGTGACTTGCATTTCCTATCTCTGGCTCTCTTGGTCTGGTGCCCCTGCTCCTGGCTTGGACACTGGTGAGGTCATAACCTTGACTCCTCCTCTTCTCATCACACGCTTTCATTGGTTCCCATGATTGTTGGGTCCCCAGTCTAGAAAGGTCAAAGATGAGTGACATAAGCTGTAGCCTGATACCACATGGCCTAATAGTGTGTCCATCAAGGGAGAGCAAGATTTGAGTCCAGTAGCTTCTT
>NW_015287621.1:0-316 GCF_001447785.1 Gekko japonicus | reverse complement strand
GTATGTGTCTCAATCGAAACGTAGCGTTTTATCCCTGGATCAAAAGCACTGCAAGAGTCCTTGGATGCATCTTGGGGGCTCCTTTGAATGCAGAGACGCTCTCAAACACGGGCGTTGCTTGTGAGACCACCTCGTGCCGCTTTAGAGGGCCGGTGCCAGAGACGCAGAGCGGTGCTCTTTGTCGACAGCGGAAAGGTATTTTGTTTTGGAGGAATCATGCCGGGTTTGCTGCTTGCCTCATTCGGCTTCTTTGGCAGTGATTGGGGACTGCTTCTCTTGACTTCAATGATGCCTGATTAAGTGGTCGGAGAATAAG
>NW_015287620.1:0-316 GCF_001447785.1 Gekko japonicus | reverse complement strand
CATCAGGGCAAAGAGAGGACCGAGCGCAGGGCAGCGGCCGCGGGAAATCGGTCTGTGATTCTCAAATTAAGTTCTGAGTCGCTTGTTTCCAATGCACAAGATGGTTGGAGGCCAGTTTCCAGATCTGCACTGGACCTTCACATGCCTCGATGCAGCTGGATGCCCGGTAGAACTCCCAGCACAACAGGCGTGCCAAACAGCAGAAAAGGAGAGGTGTCTGAGGGACGGGGAAGGCTGGGGCTTTAGTGTCTCCATCCAAGTGAAGGGTAGGTCTCCATCATGCCAAGGAACCAACAAAGCATATCAAGGAAACAAC
>NW_015287619.1:0-316 GCF_001447785.1 Gekko japonicus | reverse complement strand
TGCTCAGCATCCTGCTCCAGCAACAACCAGCACAAGATCATTCCAGGAAAAGCACTGGAGGCACTATAAGGTAATCACTTCTGCTGAAACTCAAAAATAGAATAGTGCCATGACCCTGTGGTTTTTATCAGCCAAGTTTCCCGGTTATGTGGCAGAAAAAGTCAAATATTCCTGCATTGCTACAAGATTTCATGCATTTCAGAGTGCCTATCCAAATATTTCATATTCACATCTTTACTCAGGGGCTATGTACGCTGCTGTTTCAGAGAAACACACACACACAACCCAATGAGTACAGGATTCAGTTTTTTGAGAA
>NW_015287618.1:0-316 GCF_001447785.1 Gekko japonicus | reverse complement strand
ACCAAGATTCTAGTCCTTAGGGAGGTGAAGACACTCTTTTAAGTGGGCATTTAATGGTGAAATCTCAGCAGCCAGAGACAAAACTGAAGATTTTCTGTGGTAAGAGAGCAGGTCAGAGAGGGACACGGTTCCTCCTAAAAGAGGAATCGTGCAAACATGCTCAGTTCTCCAAGGGTTGCAGAATTTTCCAATCACAGAATTGGGGACAGAATTTTAATTTCATTTTAAAGTATCTTTTTTCCTGACATTGGATCACTCGCTGCCATTTTTCAGTAAAATATTCTTAACTCCACCCATCAGGCAACCGCCAGTCTCA
>NW_015287617.1:0-316 GCF_001447785.1 Gekko japonicus | reverse complement strand
AGGATCTAAAATTGTGCAGTCATGTTACCATTTCACTTGGACCTGTTTTGATAAGATACCAACAGTGTGCAAGACTGCATGGGTAATTTTTCTCACTGACACCATATTTACATCAGGCCTCCTAACTACATAGGAGCCAGTGTTTCAAGTTGCGTAAAGCATCCCAAATCTCTCTTACTTTTCACACTGAGGGAGTGTGGTTGAAGCATCACCCTCTGGATTAGAATAAGCAATGCTGTGCATACTTGAAGAAAATCCTAGGATTAAGGGCTGTGTGTGGATCCGATGGCTCTTCCAGTACTGTCAGTCAATGTTC
>NW_015287616.1:0-316 GCF_001447785.1 Gekko japonicus | reverse complement strand
TCCCACAAGACCACGTCCTTCCCTTTCACCCCTGAATAAAAACCACAAGTTTTGTGTTTCATAAATGAGTATAGTAAGTTAAGACACATTGTATGTAGCTGTGTTGGTTCATTGCAGGGGAGTCTCAAATGTTAGAATGGTAAGATAATACTTTTGTGCTTTTTTTTGGTTCTAATAAAAGAATAGATATTTTGCAAATTGAAACAAAAATGGAATAGGATGTTTGTTAGCAAGAAGAAAAGCTCCATGGAACTGGTAGACTGGTTGTACCATGGTAGGCTCACAGTGTTATGCTAAGCAGACTCACACCATTCTT
>NW_015287615.1:0-316 GCF_001447785.1 Gekko japonicus | reverse complement strand
GAGGGTTCAGAGCAGTCAAGTGTAGCTCTTCTTGCTGCGCTCGGCATCTCTGAAGAAGAAAGCTTCCTTCTGCCCCACTGGGTGCAGGGTCTAGTGTCCATACGCTCCTTGGTACTTTCACTAGATATTTCCTGATGCTTTTGTCTCCCTGGAGGTCTTGTAATGGATTGGGAGTGTTGATTGGGACAGGCTTAACTTCTGGGTTCTTCTTTTTTTTAACTTTTTAAATTTTTTTTAATTGATTTTCCAAATAAATGTACATCGTCCTTAAATCATAGATACATATTTACGGAGGTCTTCATAGTACACGCAAAAT
>NW_015287614.1:0-316 GCF_001447785.1 Gekko japonicus | reverse complement strand
AAGAACACGGGATTCGTCTGAGAAAATGACTTCGAAATGGCCATCCAGGGGCTGTGCGGTGGACAACAGACCAGTCCGTGTGACTATAGATCTCCTCTGAAGGTGCTTGAGTCATGACTCGTGACACCTGCTGCTGTGGTCGCTGCCAGAGAATACAGCGATGGCCACTTAGGGTTGGCCAGCAGGCCCATATCCAGTATTTATTTTATTTTTTTGGTCAAGGGGCCCTTGCCAAAGGACTGAGCTTAGGATGTGTAACAATAGATTGCCAGGATCCTAGAACGGACCAGGGATCCTAGAGTAAACCAATGGAATA
>NW_015287613.1:0-316 GCF_001447785.1 Gekko japonicus | reverse complement strand
AATGCTAGATGCAGGATGGGCCTGTGACTCTTATCAAGGGAGTCTGCCGCAGGAAAGAAGAGTCAGAGGAAATTGCCAGTTTGGTCTCTATCCACCCCCAAAGCTACCTGTTCGTCTGTGCAGTGGTTCAAATGCAGGGTGCCATATTTTGCCCGTGCGGTTTACTACCTTAGGTATCCGCACCATCTTCCTGCGTGCTCTCCTTCCTTCCATTTCTGCCACAATTACGAAAAGGTTAAAGAGCAAACCTACGTCAACCGGCCCGACAGGCAGAAATGTTCAGGTTGAGACCGGCCTTCTCGAGGCCTCCATCACA
>NW_015287612.1:0-317 GCF_001447785.1 Gekko japonicus | reverse complement strand
TGGTCTGATCCAGCAGGGCTCTTCTTCTAGACTCTTGAAAAATTAAATAAACTGGGCAAGAAGGCAGTTGCTAGTGTACCCCACCCCCTGCTACAGCCATTCATTTACTAATAGTTTGTCCTTCTCCCTAAAACTCAGGGTGGAGTACAAAATTAGGGGGAAAATCAATAAAGACTGAGCAATCTAAGACATACCATAAACAATGCAACAACTGGAGCACAAAACTTAGAAAACAATGCCGTACAAACAACATAATGTAGGCGGCAACACAATAAATTACAACCCTGTTCCCTTTATGAAAGTGGCCTCTTGACCAA
>NW_015287611.1:0-316 GCF_001447785.1 Gekko japonicus | reverse complement strand
CACTCAAGCTGTGCCCTTCCTCTTTCTACATGCAGCTTGATGCACAGGTAGGGGCTGTGTGCAAATGTGTGTGTGTAGGTCTTGTCCTACAGTCCTGCTTCACCCTGACCAGCTAACTGTCTTTAGCCCAGTCAGGTGTTTCTGGTCTGGGCACGGAATGAGCAGTCAAGGGCATAGCTGAGATTCTGATCACAGTCTGAGACCTTTAAACAGGAAAAAAGATCTTTGTTCACTAAATTACACCCTCATTTCACTAGAGCACAAAATGACAACCATATCCAAACTTATAATGTATTAAAGGTAAAGGTTCCCTTGC
>NW_015287610.1:0-316 GCF_001447785.1 Gekko japonicus | reverse complement strand
GGGGGGGGGAGAAAATCCCTGCACATTAGCCAACTAAAATGTTGCGTGCATGAACGAGCGATTCGTTTACAGAAGCAACTGCAGGCACGGAGCCTGCCCGATGATTCTGCGTTGCCGCCTGAAGCCTCCTTGCTTTTAAACAGCTTGGATCTCTCTTGCCCACGCAAAGCCCCTCCTGCGAAAGCGGCAGAGGCTGTGGCTCAGTGGTAGAGCACCGTCTCCATAGGTAGACCCTCCCAGGTTCCATTCCTGGCACCTTCTCTTTAAAAGGATTAGGTGCCGAGGGATGTGAACAGGGGTCATTTCCTGCGGGAGC
>NW_015287609.1:0-316 GCF_001447785.1 Gekko japonicus | reverse complement strand
GGGCGGGATAAAAAAATCAATAAAATAAATAAAAAAAAAGTGTCCTATCCAACTGCCAACCGCTGTCCAGGGTTGTGGGCAGAGAAGGTTCTTCCCTGATATGGACTGGGAAGCAAAAACAGGTCTGAAATAGGGCCGGGCACACACACATGCCCAACCACCTTCCACAACTGGCGGCTGCTGGCTTGTGGTCCCACCATACAGTCGCCAACTCCGGGTTGGAAATTCCTGAATATTTGGGGTAGAACCTGCACAGGATGGGTTTGGTGGAGTAGGGTTGCCAGTTGCGGGTTGGAAAGTACCTGGAGATTTTGGG
>NW_015287608.1:0-316 GCF_001447785.1 Gekko japonicus | reverse complement strand
AAGGGTTAAATAAAATTTTGGGGTAGAATTTTAAAAATAAAAATTATAACAATAATATTAATTATTTTTTTAAAAGTAAAAATAAAAAATATAAAAAATAAATAAAATAAGCTAGAAAGGGTCTATGGCAACTGGGGGAAGTGGAGGCAGCATTAGGAAAGCATCTATACCTTCCCCAAGCACCTCAGGCACACAATCATTATTGAAAATAAACACAATGAATATCACACAGCTAACAACTAAAGACTTAAAAGCCATAATGCAAGAGACAATTGCTCAGGGTATGAGAAGAGAAATTGATCCAATACATGAAAAA
>NW_015287607.1:0-316 GCF_001447785.1 Gekko japonicus | reverse complement strand
TATCCCAACACACCTTAGCCCTTTTCTCTTGCTCATTTGGATATTGCAGCAGACAGATGAAGGGAGGTCTTGGAGCCTGCACAGCAATACCTTCTCCACTAGGTCCTGGATATTTCCAAGAGGGTGTAACTTCATAGGAAATATAGCTGTTCCTCTCCATTTCTGTCTCTGTCCAATCATATGATAATATTGCATACTATACTGAGCATATTACACAGAACATATTGCTAGAATATTGGCTTTTAGTAAGACTGAAGTTGAACCAAACTGAGAAATGTAACAATAAATGGATTAGCTGTACAGAAGTATTCCTGTA
>NW_015287606.1:0-316 GCF_001447785.1 Gekko japonicus | reverse complement strand
ATGACCTCTGCGTGTGACTGTCCCAAAGTCACTCGGCATGCTTCCAAGGCAGAATAGGGATTTGAACCTAGGGTCTCCCCGATCCTAGTCTACAGACACAGTCACACAAGTACACATAGATGTATGGTGTTGTGTTGGTTCAAATAACTGGCCCAGTATTTCCAGCCATCTGCTGAGGCAGCATTAATTGATGAGAGGTCATCAGACTAAAAGGTTGGCATCCTTTTCAGGTTCTGCTCTACTCCTTGGACTTTATTCAGGGTTACCTAATGGCTCAGCTCATAGCTTTTATAAACCCATTAGTTGTTTGCTTTCC
>NW_015287605.1:0-316 GCF_001447785.1 Gekko japonicus | reverse complement strand
GTTAAGACCTGGGGGTAACACTGTCATGATTGTTGTTATAACATTCAATTCCACAATCTCCTGTTTCACTCTGTTTATTAAATTATTCTGAAATGAAACACCCACAGAGTTCCCCTGTCGAGTGCCCTGGGAGGCTGATATGTTATCCTACATGGATTCTCAGTTTTGTAACTCCATGTCAGCTTAGTGTCCATTTATCCTTTGGCATACAGTTTTACATGCATGTCCAATTTGGGAAACTGAACAGCGTTGTCAGCGTTTAATGGTGCAAACAATGCAGGAAGATGAGCGGGAGTATAAGCCTGAGGTGTTGTTG
>NW_015287604.1:0-316 GCF_001447785.1 Gekko japonicus | reverse complement strand
GATTCATGCAGCTGCAATTTGCCTCAAGGTCATGCAGGGGAGAAGGAGGGCATTTAACCCTTCAATCTCCAGCCGGTTTTGCCATTCGAAACCAGGCTCTCGGCCTTGTTATTAGCATTGTAAAGGAGAAAAAGCCATTCATTTTCTTCCTTTAAAATGTAACAAAGGAGGCAACCTGGCTTCTCAGAACTGAGTGGAGGTTGAAGGTTAAAAAACCCTTCCTCTTCCTGGCACTGCCCCAAGGAAAACTGAGGTGCATGAGGCTACACATGACATTTCATGAAGGGAATAAGAAGCATGACTTTGGATAGGGTTG
>NW_015287603.1:0-316 GCF_001447785.1 Gekko japonicus | reverse complement strand
CTTGGCATGACAGGCTCAGGCGATGTGGCTGACCTTTCCGCAATTCCTGCATGTGGCATCCCACCTGCGGGCTTTCCACAGCTTGTGCAGGTGGTTGGGGTAGCAGCGTCGCTGGTGCGTGGCGGTATGGATGGGCGTTGCTGTGCAGATGGTGTGTGGTGGTGTGTCAGGTGCTAGAACTGTAGGACGTCGGCGGCTTCGTCCTCCGAAGTGTCCACATGGTGTGCGGCCAAGGTCGGTTTCCTTAACGATGGCGGACCTCTGCGGTGAACTGCTCCGCTGCTTCAGCAGCGAGGGCCATCTCCATGGACTCCTT
>NW_015287602.1:0-316 GCF_001447785.1 Gekko japonicus | reverse complement strand
GTCTGCGCTCTTAACCACTACACCAAATACAACTACAGTCTTCTAGTATAGGTGCAATCCTCCTATGGGTCATCTTATTTTTATATCTTAGCTTGTCTGTTCGAATTAATGGCCACCACTTAAAAAAAAAAGGCCATTGCCTCGTCCATTAACTGACATAGAACCATGACTCACAGTGAGAGACAACTTCCTTTAAAACTGACTTCTCTCATTAGCAGGCAGGCCAAGTGTGGGATACCAATAGATCTGCCTGAAACTGAGACGCTCTGGCAATTAACATTTCTGTTTCAGGTATTAAAGGATTAATGGGTGAAGC
>NW_015287601.1:0-317 GCF_001447785.1 Gekko japonicus | reverse complement strand
ACCTTTTAATCACCCCATATCCAAGCCCAAATTGCTTCAGTAATAAGAGTTTCCCCCTGGCATATTCTGTCTTGACATTAAAGGATATGGAAAATACCAGATTCTTCTGCTATACTTCACTAACCTACTGTTTTAACATTACACTATACTCAGCTGCTACATTGCTTAGATCAGAGGAGTGCCATTTCTTAAGAAAATCTGATATAGATTACATAAGGCAAACACTTGCCACAGACTGAAAAGCTATGTGTGAACATCCAAGTGTTCTTCAGAAAAATACTACCTGCCAATTCACTGCCACAGGAGGTGGTGGTGGT
>NW_015287600.1:0-316 GCF_001447785.1 Gekko japonicus | reverse complement strand
AAGAAACGTAGCCTGCAGTCTAAAGAACTGTGTGGTGAGCTCTATGCAAGCACTGTGTCTTCACCTCTCTTATCTTAATTTTGAAGAACTTCCCTCTAGTGTTGGTTGGCACACTACTTGCAAAACTTTGTTGTTCCTAAAGGAGTCTGCAAGTCTGCTGAAGGAACTTCTGTGATGTTAAAAAAAGTCAGTTCAGTCGCATACCCTGTTTACCACTCTGCTCTCCAGAAACAGTGATCACAATACCCTTTGTCTCCCAGCTTTTCAATTGAATTGACAGACATCCATGCCCGTGATTTGAAAGGGTACATGGTCG
>NW_015287599.1:0-316 GCF_001447785.1 Gekko japonicus | reverse complement strand
CTCGCGCAAATGCAAAAATACCCAAAAAAGAGGAGCTTGTGGCTTACTAGGGTGTCGATACTTCCTGTATTATTTTAAAATATGTTAGAAAACTGAATCTGACACGATAAATTAAGAAAACTTCATTGGAATCCCTCACAGAGTTGGGCTTGCTATAACTTACGACAATTGGCCGTCTCTTCTATCTACTATATATTTGTACGTGTGTCAGAAAGCAGAATTTATTTATAGGCCACTAACAAGTTCATAGGGTGTTCTTTAATCTTATTTAGGAAGCTCAGGGCAATATATTTACCCAATGGCATGAGCTGAAATA
>NW_015287598.1:0-316 GCF_001447785.1 Gekko japonicus | reverse complement strand
GTTTCATGAACCAAGTAGGCAGCTTGCAATCTGGTATACAGATGAAAGGGGGCAAAGTACCATTCATGCCAGACGCTAGGCCACCGATTGTATTATGGTGCCTGTGGACATTGTGATGCCCACTTCCTTCTTCCCCGAAGCCAAGAGCCAATCCTTGCTTTGCTTTGCTGTGCTTCAGTGGAACAGAAGTGGCCCCGAGGCATCACCTCTGTGAGACACCCACCCCCCCATTCAGAAACAGCTGCCTCCTTTGTCTGAGGATGCTTGGCTGGTAAGGTTGCCAGCTTCAGGCTGGGAAAGACCTGGAGATTTTGGG
>NW_015287597.1:0-316 GCF_001447785.1 Gekko japonicus | reverse complement strand
CAAACAAAGCATGTTAGATCAATGAACCAACACAGCAGTCTTCAGCCTTCTTGCCTGTGCTAAGAAGGAAGCTTCTGCCCTACTAAATGACAATCAATCTCACCATCCTTCTGCTCCTCTCAGAATGTGTGCAAGGAGAAGCAAGGGGCATGATAGCCCTTGGTCTCAGCACATGCACACCAGCTATACAAAATGGAAATTTCCTCAGGATCCACCAAGTGGGTTTCTGTGAATCTTTGTTTAGTCAGTTGCTGAAAGAGAGACTTCCCAGAAATTCCATGCATGTTGCCTTGACTTCTGCAATAAAAGATATGAA
>NW_015287596.1:0-316 GCF_001447785.1 Gekko japonicus | reverse complement strand
GCCGTAAGTCAGCTGTGACTTGATGGGGGACAAAAACCAGCTGGGCTTAACACAAATCTATCATATAGAGAAAGAAAGAGAAATGCAAATACAAAGGAGAAACACAGGCAGGAGTCATGGGGCTTAGCAGTAGCCCAAGCCATTTGTTAGAAACGTTCATCTATGCCATATTTTCTGCTCCAAAAGTTTCAGTTTCATGGCAGGGTATAGAGCCAAGTTCGGTATTTCTAAAATGCATCCAATCATACTTTTTGCAAAAGTCTCTTTTTATCAATTCTCTAGCAGCTAGGTCAGTGCTTGTCAAACCTCTCATGGT
>NW_015287595.1:0-316 GCF_001447785.1 Gekko japonicus | reverse complement strand
TACAGCTTCAGGGGGGGGGATTAATTCACCCTCTGTTGATGCTCAATATTTAGACTGAAAAACCTTTCCAGATAGGACAAAGGCTGGAAAAAAAATAAGCTCACCAGCCTCAGATTCCCACTGGGAATCAATACAGTAAATCTTGTTCCCCGGCAGAAGCAGGCATGCTGAAGACACTTGGCACAAGGGAGAGGATGTGCCCAAAAGAAAGGGTTTCTTGGTTTAAGGGAGAGAGGAGTCCTCTGGGATGCAGGGGAAGGGAGAGGAGAGGGAGAGATAAGCTTGCTTTGTTCTGTATAGGTTGGAAAAGAAGGAA
>NW_015287594.1:0-316 GCF_001447785.1 Gekko japonicus | reverse complement strand
TTTTACAAGAAGAAATACAGAAGGCACTTAGTCCAGTTTGGGATAATATTTTGAGAAAGCCACAGAATCCACTTGATCAAGAGGATAGTAACATAGAACAAAATGAAGATATAGAAGAAAGGAAGGAATCACAGTTAACAAGACAAGAGAGAGAACTAAATGTACTGTTGCATTTACCTATAGAAGAAGGGACTTATGAAGCCAGCTTACCAAAAATATCAGAAGAAGGAGAAAAGGTGAAAATAGAAGGGGGAAATAGAATCTGTGTGTCAAAGTCCCAGCACAAAACGAAAAAAGGAGGAAAAAAGAGAAAAAA
>NW_015287593.1:0-316 GCF_001447785.1 Gekko japonicus | reverse complement strand
GCCACTGTGACAGCTGTGGACTAGGCTACATGTGCAGGTGGCAACACCCCCCTCTGGCCAAAACCCTGCAGTGGCCGGCAAGCACCACCAACCTATGTGCTGTGCAATTCCGCATAATGGCCACACCCTTTCCCGTCCAGGTGCAGTATGCCCTGAAGGTGCTAATGCCATCCTCGTCCATTACAGGGAGGTGCCAACAAGGCACCGACTCAGATGAGGAGGGTGTGGACATCATCACCCACAGGGCCCTTTGTGGCATCAGACTGCCACCTAGGGTGCCCCTTTTGCTGCATGGAGGCCCCTGTGGGACTGCTGA
>NW_015287592.1:0-316 GCF_001447785.1 Gekko japonicus | reverse complement strand
AAGACTCCACAGCTTAGAGAAAGCATTTATTATCACCCCCATCTCTAGCCACCACATTTTTGTTCCACACTTTCTCCTTGCTACACACGGGGTTGTTCCCCACTATTCTCACAATTACCCTGTGAGGTCAGTCAGGCTGTGAGAGCTCAAGATTCACGGCTGAGTAGGGATCGGAGGTCTCTCCAGGCAGCTCAGCTGCTACACCCACACTGACTAATTTTTGCTTCTTTGGGTACACTGCAATCAACCAGTCCTACTGACATAAGTCCTGGCAGTATCCCTCTTGGCTATTTTATCTTCACAGCAACCCTGTGAG
>NW_015287591.1:0-316 GCF_001447785.1 Gekko japonicus | reverse complement strand
AGGAAAAGATGGACACGAAGAAGGCGCTGCTGCTTTTATTGCTGTGCCAGGCGATATGTAAGAAGCATTCCAGTCAGTGCACCACACCTGTTGATCTTCTTCCTCTTCCACATTCATTTTACCAGCCTGGTGACCTGATTGTTGGTGAGATTGTTTCTCAAGTCTCCTACGTACACAACACTCCTTCATTTGACCTGCAGCCTGAGGAGTTTTTCGTTTCTGAGGCTATGTAAGGCTTTCTTTCATACTCTTTCTATCATTTATTTATTTAGCTATCAATGTGCATTGTTAGATTCCAGTCTAACAGCACCTTAGA
>NW_015287590.1:0-316 GCF_001447785.1 Gekko japonicus | reverse complement strand
CCCATATCGTTCCCTGCAAGTTTCCTCCCAACCAGCCCCAAATCTTACTTTTCCAAGGGTTAGAGGAACACAGCACTGAGAACGATGGTCCCGTCTTTCCTGTATGTTTCAGAGAGTGGCCATGTCTCTTTTAGAATGATGCTTTGAAAGACAAGGTTCACACACAAATTCGTAGAATGAAGACTATGTAAGACAATATATGGCTTTTGAGAGTAACAACCAGGGGACTCACAAGAACGTCCAGGGACATCTCCCTCAATATTTCCTTTTCCCCCCAACCCCCCTGCAGCCTCTTCCCTTTTCCTGTTTCCTTCTC
>NW_015287589.1:0-316 GCF_001447785.1 Gekko japonicus | reverse complement strand
GACCAACACAGCTCCCCACCTGAATCTAACTAGAATTTAAAACTGAGATCTGTAAATGTTCCCCTTTGCCCAGTGGAGGTAACTGCATTACTGTGGCTGAAAAAGAGTAGTCCCAGACTTGTGTAACATTTTTTCCACCGGAATGTATATATTGAAGGTCAGTCAACATGTTTAAGCCTGGTGCATACCTCACCAGCCCATGTGTGGTGGAAGAGTGCTGAGGCAGCCCTCTGTCTGAAGGCCTGGCTTGCACAAACTAATCAGGTGCAGGGTTGCTGATGTCCACATGGGTCCTGGAGATCTCCCAGAATTGCAA
>NW_015287588.1:0-316 GCF_001447785.1 Gekko japonicus | reverse complement strand
TAAGGATCTTTTTAACAGCCTCAAATGCTTGCAGCAGCCAGCCAGACAGGGGAAAACTAGAAAATTATTTAAAACTAACTAAAATTACTGTCTTACTGGCAATGCATAAATGATGTAACTGAAGTTCATAATTACCAGGTTCACATTACAAACTTTGGTTTATAATCCAATCTGAGACAAGCATTAATGACTGAGAGTTCAGCTTGGATTGTAATCCAAGTCAGAGAAAAACTGCTCCTTCCCATTCACATGCCTACCAACCTGGCTATGGGAACTCTTGCAGTACTCCCAGTGATGTAATCAGAAGCACAACAAG
>NW_015287587.1:0-316 GCF_001447785.1 Gekko japonicus | reverse complement strand
CTTTAAAGTGCCACTGGACTTTTGTTTTGATTCCTTAAAATAGTTGGACAGGGAAAGATTCGTAAATGGGGAAGGGAAGTTTACTTTGTCTTTTCGATGTAAATTGATCGCAAATGGCTAATACAGTGGTATTGGCTGGCAGAGAGCCACAATTTGTGATTACTATCAACCAAAAGAGCCACATTTACTGACATCTCTGGCATAGGGCCTGCATCTTAGGGAACCAAGGGCCAACCACAAACCCTGCTGAGCAAGGGCCTTACCTATGTTCCTGAAACATGGCGCAAGTGCCACATTGGGCAACAGTGCTCAGAAG
>NW_015287586.1:0-316 GCF_001447785.1 Gekko japonicus | reverse complement strand
TGTTCTTATGATCAAAAAGCTCATATAAACTACCCTCCATTGCACCCATTTCCTCCTTTCCCCCCTCATTCTCATCATAAGCAAACATTTGTGACACTTGAGGTGGCTATACATGGTTCCCTTCATTTTTTTTAGAATGTACAACCAATTTCTGTCTGTGCTTAAAACCAGTTCATTCAAACATTAAGAAGAAACTATTAAAACCAGCCACGACCTCTCAATATCCACAAATATTACAATGACCACACAGCTCAAAGAAGGCAAATACCTCCTGAAAGAAGACTGTCTCACTCTGCTTGTGAAATGACAACACCAG
>NW_015287585.1:0-316 GCF_001447785.1 Gekko japonicus | reverse complement strand
GGGGGAGGACTGGTACTGGGGGAAAGTAGTATTCCAATGCAAACCCACTACTTGGAACTGCTATGCATTTCCCACCAATGGCAAATAGCAGCACGGAGGGGGAATCTGAATCAGAAAAATGGTTTCGGCAAAGGGGTTAAGCCCCTCCTTGCTAGCACCCCAGCTCTATCTGAATCAAGTGTTGCATGGCTGCCTGAAACCTTCCCTCTTCGCTAGCAGGACAGAATGTTTATTAAGTCTCACAGCTAATAGACTTATTGGCTTACAGCAGGGGTCCCCAAACATTTGGAATGTGTCTGCAGGCCAAAATGGCTGC
>NW_015287584.1:0-316 GCF_001447785.1 Gekko japonicus | reverse complement strand
TGTATCTCCTCAAGGGCAAAGAGAAGTCTCAGAGGGTGTGAGTGGAGATTTAAATTGTGAAGATGACACAGGGGAAAAAGGTTATCCCCAGTGACAATATCTCCTGTCCAAGTGGGGGACCCATGGTTCTTACCAACCACTACTGTTTTTGCACAGAACATGTTCAAGCAGTGGAGGGAGTTTAACAGCTTTGTTCCTCTCCTGAGGGCATAATTATGACTGTGGCTGACATTCATAAACACATCTCCCACAGATTTCTAGAAAATGAAATGCAGTTGTTGCCATCCTTGCCATAGAATCATAGAATGTTAGAGTT
>NW_015287583.1:0-316 GCF_001447785.1 Gekko japonicus | reverse complement strand
GGGGGTGGGCGGGCGGTTGGGCTGAAGCTGCTTCTTCCAATGCCTTCTACTGTTGAGCCATATCTCCTCCTCTTACAACTGATCTTCATCAGAAGCCAACCAGATACCAGTGAGAAGGTAACAAACAGGTCATGATGGAAGATAGCTAGGTTTGCTTCAGGCTGTGGAGAAGATATGAGTCCTGTGGAGGGAAGTGGCTTGGCTGATAGATAAAGGGAGGCTGTAATGTGCATAAAGAACAGCATGATGGTATCCATCATGTGGCTGTAGAGAAACTTTACTAAACAGCAAGAGATGATTGCTTGATCATTATGGC
>NW_015287582.1:0-316 GCF_001447785.1 Gekko japonicus | reverse complement strand
TTTATGAAGACATTTACATATTGCCCTTTTCTACAAAGACAAGATGACTTACAACATTTCAAAAGGCAAAATGCATTAACATGGGCGGCAGCGGCGGTGGGGGCAATGTCCAACTATACAGCCCTTTTGAAAATTTCCTCACAGGCTATCCTCTAAAATATTTAACATCAGATCTCAACAAACAAACAAGCCTTCTAATAGAGGATAAATTTTCACATTTTTCTGGATGCTGCTGCGATACATGATATGCTGCTCCTATCCTTATTTGACTCCATAAAAATGGCCCGACCACCAAGAAGGACCAAGAGTAGGCAGA
>NW_015287581.1:0-316 GCF_001447785.1 Gekko japonicus | reverse complement strand
TGAGAAGGGAGCCCTCACTGGAGATGACCTTGATCCCGGGAAAGATTGAAGGTCAGAGAAGAAGGGGACGGCAGAGGATGAGATGGTGAGACAGTGTTATCGATGCAACGAAAATGAAATTAAGGAAACTCGGAACCACAATGGAAGACAGGAGGGCCTGACATGATGTGGTCCACGGGGTCGCAAAGAGTCCGACACGACTGGGCGACTGAACAAGAAGAACAAGGCGGTAGGAGTATGATCTGGATGGGGACCTTGATGCTGGTAAAGGGACTGTGAAAAGGATTGCCTTTTCTTCCACTGAAAATACTTTGAG
>NW_015287580.1:0-316 GCF_001447785.1 Gekko japonicus | reverse complement strand
CCCTAGGAAGTACTGGACATCCGGTTGTGGGGAGCTTGCCAAGAGAGCGTGGCTGCTACCATGACAATTCCCCGGGGTGAGAGGCAGTGACCTAGGAAGTCCACTGTGGACAGGTGGAAGCCACATTTCCCTAATCTAGTGTACAAGCCGTATTGATGGAGGGGTTGTAGCACAGCTTGGATATGTTCTGGGTGTTTTGCCAGGTCTCAGGAATAAATCAGGATGTCATCAAAGTATATGACCATGAATCTGTCAAAAAGGTAATGGAACTCATAATTCACAAAGGGCTGAAAGATAGCAGGGGCATTGTATAGGT
>NW_015287579.1:0-316 GCF_001447785.1 Gekko japonicus | reverse complement strand
ACAGGCCCTCTTGGGCTGGTGTGGGACTTGATCGAAGTGAAGAGCCCCGTACGGGAAAGAATGCCAGGAGTTCCAGATTTCCACGCTGTGAGGAGAGCCCCCACGGAATGGACGCTGTGCCGAAGGAGGTGAGCTTGGTCCGATGATTGGTGAGAAGACTTGTCTTTGGGAGCATGCTGCGAGTAGCAGCTGAGAGGAAAATTCTGGAAAGCGTTTGGCGAGGGAGGCTGGGGACGTCCTTCGTGATCAGGTTGGCCAGTTGGCTGGTCAGAAAAGATTCCGGGTAGAAGCTTTCGCGTGCAGGCACACTTCTTCA
>NW_015287578.1:0-316 GCF_001447785.1 Gekko japonicus | reverse complement strand
TTAACCACTATACCAAGCTGGCTCTCAAAGGTACATGAATGCACCACGATGCTGTGAAGAAACAGAAAAAACAACATGGTCACAACAGCATTGAATCGGGGGGGAACGGGGAAACCCTGTGTGGAAGCGGCCACTGGCTCTTGGTTATAAGTACTCACAGCAGCATGACAGTGTCCACCCAGGAAGCCCAACTGGCAGCCAGTACATTTGTACCGGCGCCACAGTCTTGGTAATCCAGAATGAATTAGCATTTGTCATTGTCACCATAAGTGCCTTGAGGCAGATGCTCCCCTGATTTTGGAGAGACTGCTAGTCT
>NW_015287577.1:0-316 GCF_001447785.1 Gekko japonicus | reverse complement strand
ATTGGAGCCGGCAGCCGCTGAAGCTGTCGCTTGAATCGATGCGCTGCTCCTGAGTAGGGAGATGGAACATCCATGCTCAGAGGCAGTGTATCTTAGAATGCGGCATGCTGGGTCGAGGAGAAAACGGGGCTGATAGTGGAAGGAGTTTTCGCCCTTATCCGTGGCGAATAGCCGCAGCAGGCAGGTGGAGCCTCCATGCACAGAGGTAGTATATCTTTGAGTGCCAGGATGAAGCGGGATATTTCTCTGCCTTGCGTGGGAGAGAGGTTGGCTGCTTGGAGGCTGAAAGTTGAATCTGACTCCTTGGAGGTCTTCC
>NW_015287576.1:0-316 GCF_001447785.1 Gekko japonicus | reverse complement strand
AGCCACATCCTTGGAAATGCATGGGGGGGGTTGCATTTATGCTTTACCCTCCTGGGTGTACACTCAAAAGATCTGAGGTGTAACATGAAGATTAACTGCATGAACGTACAGTCATTTTCCTTGTGAGATGGGATATTTGGATAAACCAAAGATTATGAGGAGTATCCATCTATCAATATCTGACTCTTTCAGCACAGTGTTGCACTGTCCATATTTTCTCCTTTAAGGTTCTTCATACCAGAGACGAGTGAACGTTCCCTGTTTGTCTCCTTTTGCTGTTGCTTTATATTCCTGTCAACAGTTTCGGGTCTCTGCT
>NW_015287575.1:0-316 GCF_001447785.1 Gekko japonicus | reverse complement strand
AACCCTGTGAGGCAGGTTAGGCTGTGAAACAGTAACTGACCCAAGGTAGCCAGAGTGAGGATTTGAACCTGGAATCGAAGCCTCTTCTCACCCTTTTGCTGAAGATTTTCACAGGTTGTAGCTCTGTCTCAAGCAAGATGTTCTAACCCTCCTACCCGCTCTGAGTAACTGCTGCTGCTTACTGCAGTACACTTACTCTCTGCAAAGAGTAGCAGCAGAATGGGGCAAAACTGGGTGTGTAGTCTGCCCTTTAACCTGAAAAGGATCACTGAAGAATATGTATGCACAAAATCACGTTTTGCATGGAGAGCAAACT
>NW_015287574.1:0-316 GCF_001447785.1 Gekko japonicus | reverse complement strand
TAAACAGCAAGAACTAGTGCAGATTAACGCAACCATGGTTTCAGGATAGCTGTGGGATGACATACTTCCTCCTTTAGTCCCTACCTATAACCAGGGTTTACTGTTAACCATGGTTTTGAAACCAGCTTTACAACCTGGTTAAGGCAAGTGGACGGAGAGTAGTGAGGATTCATGTTTCCTCCCACCAGTCCCATGTCTAATCACATTTAAGAGAAGAGTCACATTATGACTGTGCAGGCACACTTGAGCATTAATATTTTCCTACCAAGAAAGATATGAAAGAATTCAAATACTGAGAGAATACAGACAAGTTTGG
>NW_015287573.1:0-317 GCF_001447785.1 Gekko japonicus | reverse complement strand
GACATTAGAAGCCCTCCCACTGTTGATCAGAACCTGACATCTGTACCAGATCTATGGTTGTAACATATCTAAGTTAGCAGCCAAACCACAAGTTTTATCATGGCCTATACAGCTGTTTTATCTTGCATTGTAACACAATCAGGGAGATTTGGCAATGAAACCTCTAATTGACTAAGCTGATATGATGTCACAGAATGTTCACTAGAATGGAACAAAGCTACTGGCAACAGAAGAGATCTGTGACAGAAAGTATAAAATACCTATCAACCTGTGGGATTTTGATTCTTCACACAAGATCTTACAAATTCTAACCAAAA
>NW_015287572.1:0-316 GCF_001447785.1 Gekko japonicus | reverse complement strand
CACCAGTAAGTTGTTATCCATTGAGCGTAACGCTCTTGGGGGGTGGGTATACCAGAAGAGACGGTCCTTAAAACCAACCCTTGAGTAAATCCGCCTTGTCCCCCCTTCCTCTCGTCATCGACCCCTAATTCCTAAATCCAAAACAGTCGCTCCGTATCGTTTTGTTACTATGCAACTTCCCCTTATCGATGTACAAAAACATAACTATTTGCCGTCAGGGAAAGGAAGTAAGAGAGAGGAGCTATTAAGGAGGATTACGCATCTTAGGTTTCCTCCTGCTCTCTTGCCCAGCACTAGAGGCATAATAGGGGCTAGG
>NW_015287571.1:0-316 GCF_001447785.1 Gekko japonicus | reverse complement strand
CTTTTTCTACAAAATGACCCCTGCTAGAAACAATAATGACTAATAATCAGTTTGAATAGTCAGCATCTTCACACATGTGCAGTTTTGCAAAACCCTGGTGCCAAAGCAGGCATTTGTGGCTGTTCACCACAGGTTGGGTGATTGGCTAACATCTGATCAATGCCTTCATACTTGGTAAGTTTGACTGTCAAACATGTTTGCATTGAAATTTACAGCATCCCTAGGGGAAGGTATTCTGGACAGGGAGGAGACATGTTGGAGGCAGTCTTAGTTACCTCATTGAACTGTGGTTTTGGCAGGAAATTCAATTCAGTAC
>NW_015287570.1:0-316 GCF_001447785.1 Gekko japonicus | reverse complement strand
TATGTAACTTGATTGATGATCTTTGGCTCTTTTATTGGCTCTAGAGGAGTATCGAGTACTGAGTTCCCAACACTGGAGAACCTTTGCAAAAGCATCATAAAAGAGAAGCAGCCCTTTGAAAGGCTAGAAATCCGCAAGGAGGTCCTGCTAGACATGTTTAAGGTAATTCTTTGGCTTTGCCGGAAATCACCTAGTGCAAAAATGGTGGTGAGCTTTGAAAACAGAAGCCTCACACTCCCTCGCCTCTTCTGTTTTGACATCATGCATGCAAAGTTCTTTGGTGTCGTTTTGGGGTAGTGGTTAAGAGCGCGGACTC
>NW_015287569.1:0-316 GCF_001447785.1 Gekko japonicus | reverse complement strand
CCCAAGGTTAAAGGTAGGGTATGCCTGGGCCTGTCCAGAGCTCACAAAAGGAAAAGAGGCAGCAAAGCAGTGAAAAAGTAATGAGTATGAATGCTTAGCATCTCTGCTTGCCTCCTTGGCACACTTTAACAAAGAAGGAATCTGTACTCTGAGTCCTAAAATCTTCCATTTACCTCCTAGAATTTGGACAGAGAGTTGAACAGTTGCCATATAGTGAGTGGCTGGTATGAGATACATGGTTGATCCATAGGTCTATCCACAGTGGAAAGGGAAAAACTAAATGAAAGAATCGGTATTGATGATGGCAGTGGTAATA
>NW_015287568.1:0-316 GCF_001447785.1 Gekko japonicus | reverse complement strand
CTCCTCCTCTTCTTCTTCTTCTTCATCCTTCTCCTCCTCCTGCTGCTGCTGCTACTGCTACCGCTGCTACCGCTGCACAGAAGTATATGCTGCAGACATTCTGGAGTGCAGGACCATAGCTAGTTCTACAGCTCAAAGCGTTCTATAGTTTACGTGGCGGAGTGGTTCATCTGGTCCCACTCATAATCAAGAGCTGGCTCCTTTTGCTGAAAAGTGAACACTTCACATCAGTGGCAGACTCAGTGGCTCCTTTGCCTCCCTTCTGCGAGAGTTCAAGAGTTTTAATGTGCAGTTGCCCTGACCTGGATAGCCCAGG
>NW_015287567.1:0-316 GCF_001447785.1 Gekko japonicus | reverse complement strand
GGGTGGGCGTCACCTGATGGCGCAGGCATGAATAGAAATCCAAACCCCACGTTGTACAGGCAGTATAGGTTGTAAGCCGTCATGCACAGGCTGGGGAATAAGGCCAGCCCAAACCCGAAGCCTCGGAAGGAGGTGCAGTGGAGCCAGGCGGCCCCGTAGCAGACCCTGTAGGGCAGAGGAGACAGGAGAGAGAAGAAGGGGGTGAGTCGCGGGGACAGTGGATCACCAAAGCAGCCTTGCCAGGGTCCATCGGGCCTCTGATCGGCGGTAGCAGCTCTCCAGGGTCCCAACGTCTGTTGCCTGAGATCTTTTTACC
>NW_015287566.1:0-316 GCF_001447785.1 Gekko japonicus | reverse complement strand
TTGACATCTCCTCCAGACTCCACCAGCTGCACCTCTGAGACGACACCTGGAAAGAAAGACATTTTGTTGGGACCTGCTTCACATTTCCATCTCAATGTAATTGTCTCCTCTGAGTGAATGAACAAAAATTACCTCTGAGTGTTACTGAAAACAAAACCATTTGAAGCCACCCTATCATTTTCCTTTGATTTCTTCGGCTGACAAACGGACTAGGAAGTTACGAGGTGCAGAAGACGGTGCCTCTGGGTGTCGCTGGGCCTCACATACAGCCAATTTAAACAGGAAGTTGTCCCTGCATTTACATACAAGCCAGCAT
>NW_015287565.1:0-316 GCF_001447785.1 Gekko japonicus | reverse complement strand
GGAAACCGTCCGGCCCCGGTGTCTTATTAGTGTTTAAACCCTTAATGGAGTCGAGTACTTCCGTTTCCGTAATGTCACCATCCAAGAATGCTTTGTGTTCCTTTTTTAAGATTTTAGGGATTGGAAATTTGGTGATCTCTTCCTGAAATGCCCTCTTGTTTATTGGAGTAGCTGCATAAAGATTTGTATAGTATTCTTCAAATCTTCTAATGATTTGATCAGTATTGGTTGTTACTTCTCCTTTAGAGGTTTTGATGGCCTTAATGTTTTTAGACAAGGCTCTTTCTTTAACTTTATGGGCAAGTAGACGGAGGGT
>NW_015287564.1:0-316 GCF_001447785.1 Gekko japonicus | reverse complement strand
ATAAGGGAGATTGTCTTAGACTCAGTGCTACTGCATGCTATGGAAGATGTTTAAAGTGGTGATACTCTGCACACTTGTTTGGAAACAAGTACCATTTTAAGGAATAGGGTTTACTTTTGAGTAAATTAGGCTTAGACTCCAGGGCTGCAATCGCATCAACACTTTGTGAGCAGTGAACGGAACAGTACTGGTGTCTCTCTGTCCATCAGGAGTATCTGAGCAGGAAAACCAAACACTACAGCCACTTTCTGACTTGTAATCAGTACCAACTCTTACAGACTTACTTTCCCCACTGCACCTACCTGACTGCGACAGT
>NW_015287563.1:0-316 GCF_001447785.1 Gekko japonicus | reverse complement strand
AACCCACCATCCCTGATCTTCATTTCAGATTCCAACAGAACACGCAAAAAGTGTTCATTTCATAATTTATTTAATTGTGTATTTAATGACCTAAATAAAACTCCTGTTTCAGTGGATTCTCTGAGCACAGCTAATGCTATCTGGAGCAGCACAACCCTGCTGCTCCCATCAGTTCCTACCGTTTGAATCTGTAATCAATTAGCAAGCAACTGTCATTTACAAATGCAGAACTCAAGCCTGGTAGGAGCTGTAGCACTGGCCGGACGGATCCCCCTTGAACTTGCCCTCCCTGTTTCCGCCACAATAAGTGTCTCTC
>NW_015287562.1:0-316 GCF_001447785.1 Gekko japonicus | reverse complement strand
TGTTGGCTCTGCCCGCATTCATTTTAGGTTGGCCCTGACTTCAATGAACAAATACCAAGAAGCAATCAATAGTTACCGAAAAGCCCTGGATCTCGATCCAGAAAACGACTCCTATAAATCAAATTTGAAAGTAGCTGAGCAAAAATTAAGAGATGTGGCCAGCCCTGTAAGTTATCTTTAAAATCTGTTTCAGTAATTTAGTTAACTCAAAAGTGTGGTGGTTGATGCATATACTTTAATTTCAGACTGGAACTGGATTGAGTTTTGATATGGCAAGCTTGATAAACAACCCTGCCTTCATTAGTATGGTGAGTAC
>NW_015287561.1:0-316 GCF_001447785.1 Gekko japonicus | reverse complement strand
AGTAGTAAGCAGTGTCAAACTATCTCTATGCAAGACAGTAAAAGAGATAAGAATCAACAGTTCAATGCAATTAAGTATAAATACCCAAACAGCTATAAAATTGATTAGAATTAATAATGCAATATATTAAACTTACACTTTCAGAAATTTCAAAACAGCAATAACAAAGCTTGCAATTATGTGTTGAACAGTGCAATAGTATTTAGTTAATTATTTTAAAACAGCTATAAAATTAATTGGAGCAGTGAGGTGCTATTAAAAAGCCTGTTGAGTTACAATGGCAATGAGATAGGTTAAATAATCACTACAACAGACT
>NW_015287560.1:0-316 GCF_001447785.1 Gekko japonicus | reverse complement strand
AATGCCCAAACTGCCCAACCAAGCTGTGACAGACATAAAACAAAGAACAACATGTACCAAAATAATGCAACTCGTGACAACCAACCTCCCCAAAAAGGATCTGTCCCAGTGCTCAAACTGCCCAACCAAGCTGCGACAGACATAAAACAAAGAACGTGTACCAAAATAAAACAATCAGTGACAACTGAAACTGAGGTGGGAGAGCTGGAACAGACTGAGAGCACGGCCCTGGCAGCAGCTCATTTAAATACGGAAGGGGTGGACCAAAGTGAAAACTCTGCTTTCCAGGTCCATGTGGAACTCTGCCCTTCCCCAG
>NW_015287559.1:0-316 GCF_001447785.1 Gekko japonicus | reverse complement strand
AGTGTCCAGAAGCTACAGCTGGTAAAGAAGGCTGTCGCCAGACCGCTGACTAGAGTGGGTCCTAGGGACCCTATTGCTCCAGTCTTGTTCACCTGCGGAGGCTCCCAAGTTGCTTTTGGGTCCAATTCAAAGTGCTGGTATCGACCTGTCCGTTTGGCTTGAGGCCAGCATACCTTAAGGACCACCTTACCCCCCATATGAACGTAATCTGACCACCCCGGTCATCTTCTGGGGCCCTGCTTCACGTGCCCCTGTCATCGGAGGCTACAAAACTCTGGGATCCCTTTCCGGGAGAGAGACGTCTGTCTCCCTGTAC
>NW_015287558.1:0-316 GCF_001447785.1 Gekko japonicus | reverse complement strand
ATGCCCCATGTGAAGGTGCCTCTGTGTGTGTGTTTTTAATGTTAATGTTCTACACTGTTTTAAACTTTGATCAAATATCATAAAATATTAAGGCCCTCAGTACTGCAGGTTGGTTTCTCTTGCCCCTCTTATGCGAGGTTCATTTGTGGCTTTTGAACTGCATGAAAAAAGTTTTGCTCAACACGATGTCTTCCTTTCTTTGAGCCACTCCTTACTCCTATCTCAGAAAAGAAAATGGTAGTGCGTTGTGAATGGTCTACATGTGCGGCAGAATGAGGTGGTAGGGTGCTAGGGAAGGTGAATGGAGTGTGGCAGG
>NW_015287557.1:0-316 GCF_001447785.1 Gekko japonicus | reverse complement strand
TGTCTTTGTGAAGATGCAACTAGTCCAGATGTCTACAGAAACTGCCCAATGCATAACCACTGTATCACCAAAGATACAAAGCAAAAAAAGACGAAACAGGTGTTTAGATCTACCAATCTGTACAGGTTTCAGGCAGAGGGCAGAAATCCCCAAAGCAGGGTTTCAGTGGTTCCGGCGACAAATCATCCAAAAAGGCATGTTGTGTAGTAGTTGGATGCAATTTGGGAAGACCTGAGTTCAAATTCCCCACTCTGCCATGAAGTTCACTGTCTGGCTTTGGGAAAGTCACACTCTCAACCTAACCTTCCTCACAAGG
>NW_015287556.1:0-316 GCF_001447785.1 Gekko japonicus | reverse complement strand
GTTCCCCATTGCATTGGGCAAGATGATCCTGATATTTGGGGCAGTTTCCCTCCGAAGAAGCAGTCTCTGATGTTGTCTGGCAACGTACTCGCAGGGGCAACTCCCCTTGGCTGAGGCCAGCCCAACACAACTGGCAGCTGCAGCAGCCTGGCCAGGAGGCACCCGGAACAAGCCAGGATGGGGCTGCAGATGTCAGGTTCAGCAACAGCGTTTGGCAGCCAAGTGGAGCCAGTTGCATCAACCAGCCCTGCCCGGGAAAGGGGGCAACGTGGAGAGCAGCCACAGCCGAGACAGGGCTTCAGGGCACTTCTGGTTG
>NW_015287555.1:0-316 GCF_001447785.1 Gekko japonicus | reverse complement strand
AAAACTAGCTCACTCGGGTTGCCGTCTCCTCCGCCCCCCTCCTCTTCTCCTAACATGGCTAGCCTTGGAAGGTTGTATAGATATTCAACAAAGCCAAGGCCAATGGGTTTTTTGGCTGGTACCCTAAAATAATCCTTGTTATCCATTTTCCCTCCTCCACTGACTTCCCAAGTTTGCCCCATTGTTCATTGTTTGCCTGTGTACTGAACACACAGGATTTTTAATTGACTATCTGAAATGAATTACTGGCAGCGATTTGGCTACATTATATTCAGTCCTGTAATCAAACAAATTTGGCTGTCAAACAAAAAAAAAA
>NW_015287554.1:0-316 GCF_001447785.1 Gekko japonicus | reverse complement strand
TCTCCTGCCTCTTCAAGACACAAAACCTCTCTTAGTTTACTCTCCCTCAAATAGAACAGACCCTCCTACCGAAAGTCACCTCTCTCTCATCTCATACTTTTTCGAATCCCAAGGAAATACGGTGGTACGTAGCCAGCCATCTACAGACTTCACGGAATGGGGCTTTACTGCTCCCCCACCGCCCCCGCCACCTCCCCTGCAGCACCCTGAAATTTTGATCCTGGAAGTCAGAAAAACTCAGGAACAGCATGGGTGTGTGTGGGGAGAACACCTCTCTGCAAACGGAAATGCAGTTCTGGTGAGGAAAAGGCAGGGC
>NW_015287553.1:0-316 GCF_001447785.1 Gekko japonicus | reverse complement strand
CTTCTTCCAGTTTTCAAGTACAAGAGAGATGAAATGCCAGATTAAGTCACATCCTGTATGTTTGCACTAGGATTACAAATTTTAAGCAGTAGATGAATCAATTAAATCATTAGCTGATTACTTGGCGAGGTCAGTTTCAATTAGTGAGGCTGAGAGTCAAGAGCATAATGTTTTAAAATGTTATTTTGGTCCAATATGGTACTATTAACGGGCAATGGAGAAGATTCAGACCATGAAGCTACATCGTGACCTGCCACGTGGCCAGAAATGCCACAAAGCCTCCCTCCCCATTTTGATCAACAGTGATGATGTAGCT
>NW_015287552.1:0-316 GCF_001447785.1 Gekko japonicus | reverse complement strand
CTAACCACACCAGTTAACCTCAATACTCTTGGTTCAGTGGGTTGTCAGGGCTCAATCACTCCGCGGGGCAGGTCTGGAACTTTCTGGGATCCACTCAGCAAAGAAACCCTAATGCACCAACACCACCCCCTTCCATTCCCCTCTACCTTGCAGCTGTACAACATGTTCCCAGAGATCATGGAGAAAATCCCTGGACCGCACCACAGGGGCAGCAAATGTTCCCAGGAGATCATCAGCTTCATTCTGGAAAGAATCGAGATGCGGAAGGCCTTGCTGGACCCCTGCATGCCCCAGAATTACATCGACTGCTTTTTAG
>NW_015287551.1:0-316 GCF_001447785.1 Gekko japonicus | reverse complement strand
GAAAAAGCAGCCACCAGAGTCCTATGGGCCACCCCTGCACATTGGGAGCTTAGTGGAAGAAGTGGACTTCTGATAGAACTCAGTGTCTGCGTTGAATCCTATAAGCGCCCTGAAGTCACTTGATTGGGGTGGGGATAACCACTCTTGGTCTACTATGGCTCCTCCCCCTAGCGTTGGCTTGTATCCTGCCATACTCCTTACCTAAGCGTGGAGCCTTCCTCTGAAGCAGGAACATCTTCCACTGGAGGAAGCCTCATTGGTCAAAGGAAGCCACCACACTCAGATGTGGAGGGTGTTAAGATACAACCCATTGCCC
>NW_015287550.1:0-316 GCF_001447785.1 Gekko japonicus | reverse complement strand
GTACTCCACAATGGAGAAAACACCCCCAATGGCAAAACAGTGTGGGAGAGAAAAGTTGAAGACCCTCCTCCCTCCATTCTGTGCTTACAAGTTGAATCTGGCCCCATAGTGTTTGAGAAGATTTGTACCCCAATGTTGTCTGTGACATGCATTGAGTTAGGGGACCTCTGACCCAACTTGCACCTAGTTGAGCCCCCATCATGATCTACCTCTGGGTAATGTATGTAGGATTTTGTGTACAGCACTCTAGGTAGCTATGAAAAAGCTACAATTGTTTTGTATAAGCACAAGTGTTGGTGTATATAACTTATTATTA
>NW_015287549.1:0-316 GCF_001447785.1 Gekko japonicus | reverse complement strand
GACAATGGGGAGGAGAGTCTCCTTGCTCTTGTCAGTCTATTTATGCAAGTGTGTGAGTATAATGCGACTCCTCTCCACCTACCTTGCAGAGCTTAAAAAGAGAAACAAGCTGGCAGAAAACATGTGGAGTGTGTAATGTGCAATGAGGTCCTATGGTTTGGCATGATCTCTGAATTGGCAAGCTATAGTCTAAACCAGGCGTGGACACAGACTGAACTATGAAGCAAAATTAGTCGCTGATTTTGCCTTGGTCATGGTTTGTGAACAGAAGTTCATGACGTGTCTATAGTCATGAACTTCCATGAACTTTTAAAGC
>NW_015287548.1:0-316 GCF_001447785.1 Gekko japonicus | reverse complement strand
CTTCCTCCCCTCTCCCCCACCCCTTCTCTTTCTTTCTCTCACTCTCACTTTATCTCTTTCTCTGTGCCCAACCCCATCAGTTTCTCTCTTCTTCATCCCCACAACACCTCCTGTCACTCTTCTCTCTCTTCCCCAATACTTGTCAGTGTTTCTCTCATTCTCCCTCCCTCCCTCCAACAACTGTTGTCACTGATACTCTCTATTTAGCACTCTCTTTCTCCCTCCCCCAATTCCATCTGTCATACTCTCTCGCACACACATACTTTCTCTCTATTTTTCTCTGTCCTCCCTCTCATCATTCTCTCCCTCTCTCTCT
>NW_015287547.1:0-316 GCF_001447785.1 Gekko japonicus | reverse complement strand
CATTTTGTGGATCCAAGAAACAGTTGGGGATGAGTTGCAACAGATGTTTTGCAGTTTTAGAGAGAGAGAAAGGGGTATGTCAGCAATAATTGTCCTCTGCCTGCTCCTCCAGGTCCATAATAACTTACTGGGGAAAGCAGGTTGACATACGCTAATCAGGTGCTGCACAGAAAAGCTGCTTACTCTCAGTGCAGCCAGGAGAAGTGAGCGCTTTTGGCAATGCATCATAGAGCACACAGAGATCCATTGCCCAGAGAGACTCCCTGTCCATGATATGCCTGCTGCAAGTGACAAGCAAGGGGCAGAGGTCCTCCTC
>NW_015287546.1:0-316 GCF_001447785.1 Gekko japonicus | reverse complement strand
TGGTAACCAGAAGCTGGGTAGTGGGAGACACAGACCTGAAGCAAAGCAAGCAGTAACACAACCTGTCCTGTTCTCTGCAATCCCCAGGCTCTCGACTGATAGCAATGAACAAGAGCTGTGCTGACCGCTTCTTCAACAAGTGCGGGGTCCGACTAACCTCTCGGACGTCTGGATATGTGTTTGAACACCACTGCTGTAATAGTTCCAACTTCTGCAACTAATTGAACTAGCTCATTTGGAAGCATGGGTGAAGACGAAGATGCTATTACAGATGGAACCTGAGGGTGGAGACAGATGTAAAACAACTGGCATCCCT
>NW_015287545.1:0-316 GCF_001447785.1 Gekko japonicus | reverse complement strand
AAACACAAATGACAAAGGAAGACGAACGGAGAATGCACACTAGCAGGTCTGCAATGTGCAGCATACAAACAGTTAAATATTTGCACATTCCCCATACTTTTAGAGAGCACCAAGGACCTCACTTGTGGTTTTTGAAGAAAGCAGAAGTTATAAAGCAAACTATGTCAACCAAGCTGCTTTATAACTTTCCTATTGCCATAAATACCAATTGGATACATTTTCCTTCCACACACACACCCACATGCCAGTCCCACCCCTCATCTTTGACCATAATGAGTGGACTCCCTCAGAATACATTTCTGTCAGCTTTAAAAAA
>NW_015287544.1:0-316 GCF_001447785.1 Gekko japonicus | reverse complement strand
TTGACATCATTGAGATCCAGTGTGGTGGATCCAGTGTGGTCGTATAGGTTTGTATACCTTGCTACTTACCTCTGGGTAGTTCTTCCAACTGGAAAGGGGAAGTGCATCTTGGGCAATCTCCCATTTTTTTTCTCTGCCAGAGGTGACATTGGGGCAACGGCTAGGTCTACATTCCTTAAAACATCCTTGTTACAATCAGATCATCAGTGTGGCCCTCGGGGCTCTAGAAACTGCCCAAACATGCCAACCCCAACACTGGTCCTGACTGAAACTTCTCCTTCGGGCCACGTTGTGTAATGACAATAGAATTGTTAAG
>NW_015287543.1:0-317 GCF_001447785.1 Gekko japonicus | reverse complement strand
TGCTGGATCAGACCAGTGGTCCATCTATGAAATCCATAACCATGCAATGATAAAAATGGATGCCATTTTTTTTTACCTTTCTCATCCTTTAACAAAGTCAACTGTGAATTCAACATGACTATGAAACGGTGCTACCATTTTTTACTGTGCACAGGGTGTGCAGTGTGATATAGACCAAAGGAGATGTTGAAGGAAAAAAGATACAGGCATAGGACCGGTGGAAAACAAGCTGCAGTTGGGATTCTTATGTGAGCAAGCTGCACTGACCCCTCAGGGCAACCTGATTCCAAGTCAAGGTAAAGGTAAAGGTTCCCTTG
>NW_015287542.1:0-316 GCF_001447785.1 Gekko japonicus | reverse complement strand
AACCACTTGAGCCACCGCAGCTGTATAGCATACTGTAATAAAGAAAGTGGATTATAAAGCTTGAATATAATGCGGTTAAAAGCAAGGTGATACGTACAATATGTATTGCAATAGATTAAAATCCTGTTCCTTTATCAGATGATAGCCGTGATAGAGAATGCAGATGAGCAAACCATTGCCAATCTTTACCCATTTGAAGGGTGGCACCCTTAGAAGATTTTACCTGGATGAATGAAGCTTACATGGGCAGTCCTGCAGGTAGGTGAGTCTAAGACCATGAAGGGATTCCTTTTAAATGTTAAAATTCACTCTGGGC
>NW_015287541.1:0-316 GCF_001447785.1 Gekko japonicus | reverse complement strand
CAGGCCCCACCTGGAGATTGGTAACCCTGGCTGCTGGTGGCTATCTATGAGGCTGCTCCTCCATTCATAGCAAGCGGGTTGTGTGAAGTGTTTACAGGAGCAGGCAGTTTTGCATACGACCCCCCTGACCTAGTATGGTGTGCAGCCAAAATGGAAGGTCTGCTTCTGGTGGATGAATCAGACAAGTGGCTTGCAATAAGAGCCCTGCCACAAACTAAAAGACCTGTGGAGCCTGAGCCTAAGATGGCTTTCCTCCTGACCACCATGCATCATTGAAACTTCTGGGCACGAAAAGCCAAATCATGTAACCCCAATC
>NW_015287540.1:0-316 GCF_001447785.1 Gekko japonicus | reverse complement strand
TTGACCAGAAGGCTGCTTGGTCAAGGGGGGCGGGGAGAGGGGGCCCAGCATGCCCAACGCCATGGTCTACCTTACAAGGCAGCATCATTGTGACTGTCACCTGTGCTCAGGAGCTAGCATGAACTAGGAAAAATGGCCCCAGTCATGCCACAAATGACTGCTGGAATGCAATGTTAAGTTGATGATGGAAAGTGCCCTCCGGTCGCAGCCAGTTTATAGCACTCCAGGGAATTTCAAGGCCAGGGACCTTCAGAGGTGGCTTGCCAGTCTATGCGTAGCAACCTTCCTGTCCCTCTAAGGTCTCCCATCCAAATAC
>NW_015287539.1:0-316 GCF_001447785.1 Gekko japonicus | reverse complement strand
CCTAATTTGAACAAGGATAGCAGCAATCCCATCTCCAGATTGACCTGAGACTGGAAAAAGAGAGAGGCGCTCCACTAGGCAAGCATTTGCAGCGCCGTGAACTGCATCCCTACATCTGGCGCCCGTGTCAATGGTCTGACTGTAGGCGTATCGATATGCGATTAAAGCAGATGAATGCATTGCCATATTACACAGCGCTCAGTCTCTAAAGGGTACGTGTGTGTGCTCTGAACTAGGGAAGAAAGGGTGTGTGTGTGTGTGTGAGCCAATGTTCTGCGGTGAATGCCAGCAGCATCTACTTTGACTTCACAGAAGA
>NW_015287538.1:0-316 GCF_001447785.1 Gekko japonicus | reverse complement strand
TAGTGGTGCCAAAAAAGACCTACAGCTTCGGAAGCCAAACAACCCCCCCTCAGGATCTCCTGGCTATTCGACACATAATGCCATATGCTAATTTCAATTTTTTTGGCTTTGGGGGTGGGGGAGAAAAACCAAGTTGGGGGGAAGCTCAGCGACAGAGAATCTGATTTGCCCGCAGAAGGGCCCCAGTTCGATCTCCAGAGTATACGCTGGAGAGCAGCTGCCAGTCAGAACAATCGGCACTCTTGAGAGATGAATGGTCTTTCGGCGTAAGGCAGAGAGCCCCTTCCTGTCTTCGTGGACAGGGTTTCATGGCTCA
>NW_015287537.1:0-316 GCF_001447785.1 Gekko japonicus | reverse complement strand
TGCTCAGCCTTCCAGCTGGTAAGCACCATTCTGTTCAAGCCAGAGTGCCAGGAAGTCTGCTCTTCCTGTTCTAGTTTTATTTAGGACATTAATCAATATTTGCTTGTATCACTGTTTCACTGCCCCAGCAGTTTATTTGACTGAATTGCTGCACCGGATGATTAGTCTGAACTTGCATAACACCAGAGGGAGAAATTGTTACTGCAGAATATGAAACGCTTTCCAATCTCTGTCTTGCTTTCCCTTGTAATATCACTGTGTATTATCATGCATAATTGTCTCCTGCATGTACAAAGAGGTCTCCCTTGGACTGCGT
>NW_015287536.1:0-316 GCF_001447785.1 Gekko japonicus | reverse complement strand
CAGCCACACAGCCCCCCAAGCATCCTGATCCTCCCCACATCTTTGCAGAGCCTTTTTTGCAGGGATCGCAGAGTGCAAGGCGGGGGGAGAAAAGCAATCCCTCAATGAGGTGGGCTGCAAAGCGCTTGGCCAGAACTTTGCCCATGAGGCATGGGGGGGAGACTCAATTTGGCTCTTCCTGGCTGCTCCGTTTGCATCCCGCCTTTGAGGACTGCCTTGGTGTGGGATCCGAGGGAATCTTAGGGGGGGATCCAAAGGAATCTGTATGTTTTTTGACTTCCATTTGGCTTGGGAGCGAAACAAGGGAAAAACCAGC
>NW_015287535.1:0-316 GCF_001447785.1 Gekko japonicus | reverse complement strand
GAACACACAAGCAAGGAAAATGGGAATGTGGGAAAGCCCTTTGTCTCCTAGCCCCTGCCTTCACTCACCACAAGAGAGCATCAAAGTCCTATTGGAGAAGGAGAAACCGGATCAACCAGGGCAACTCCAGGGAACTTTTTGAGTGGGGTGGGCTTCCACTGTGATGTGCTCGCAACTTCAGCATGTTCCTGTTCAAAGGCCTCCACTCCACAGGCAAATCAAAGCCACCAAAGGTTGGTGCCACTTCCACACAAGATTCTCCCTGTTGACACAGTGGGGGAAGGGAATCGAGTGCACTCTGCTTTGTTTGGCTTTA
>NW_015287534.1:0-316 GCF_001447785.1 Gekko japonicus | reverse complement strand
TGGTGACAACCCAATCCAAAGTTTCTGATGATCTCAGCCAATGGTCTTACATAGAGATTAAAGAATACTGGGGATAAAACAGATGCTTGGGGTACCTCACATATCAGGTTCTGGATTGCAAACTCTACCTTTCCTGAGGTAGCTATTTGTCTCCTACCAAGAAAAAACAAGTGAAACCAGTGGAGGGTTGTCCCTTTTATCTCAAACTCTGATTGCAGTTGGTTGACTAAGATTTCATGGTTCACTTTATCAAATGGTGCTGATATATCTAACAACGTCAGCAGCAATTAATTGGTTTCATCCAACTGTAATATAA
>NW_015287533.1:0-316 GCF_001447785.1 Gekko japonicus | reverse complement strand
GAAATACAAATGTCTTGCCTAGGGTTAGGGTTAATATTATGCCTGGAAGTGCTGTGGTCAGCTTCAGGCTTTGGGGTGAAATAAATATGATGTTTGTTATATGTGCTTCACAGGGACTGGCAGCCATATGCCAGTCACTGGTATCTGTGGAGAACTCCCTCTAAAAGTGCCCCGGGTCCCCAGTTCTGGTCAGGACTACAGCACGGGGGGAGGTCCAGGTGCAGGAAGAAGGCAGGAGCCTCTCCTCCCTGTGCACCACGGTCCCAAGCAGAATGGGGACACCACGACACTTTTAGAGGGAGTTCTCCACAGGGAC
>NW_015287532.1:0-317 GCF_001447785.1 Gekko japonicus | reverse complement strand
ACTTGGAAGGCGTTTGTTCGTTGGTGTAGACGAAAAAAGGTCAATTCACTATCGCCTTCGATTCCATCTCTGTTATCCTTTTTACAGGATGGATTGGACACGGGTCTACGAGCTTCTACCTTACGCAGACAGATAGCAGCAATCGCTACGGTGATTCCTACCTTAGAGGGCGTGAGAATATCCAAACATCCCCACATCCAACTGTTCTTGCAGGGAGCGACGGCAAAATCTCCGCCCCAGGCACATCGATTTCCTACTTGGAGGCTGAACGTGGTCTTAGATGCCCTAATGAAACCACCCTTCGAGCCACTCAGAGA
>NW_015287531.1:0-316 GCF_001447785.1 Gekko japonicus | reverse complement strand
AAAACTCCCGAATTTAATGGAGCCCGAGAAGACTTGACTTTGGAAGGGTGGACAGAAAAGCAAAAGGTTATTTCATTTTATCTTCTGTTTTTAAATCAATCTCTTCTTCTTCTTCGTCCCCTGGCCTGATCAAGTGTGGGTTCATGGCTGCACTTGAATGCTGAAGCTGGGTTGACGAGGTTCCCTTCCATTTGGTTAAGCAAGAGGGAAGGGGGGACCATCTAATAGATGGCACACATATTTGTGGGCTTGTCGTTTACCCACACAGTGTCGGGATTTACCCAGCGCCAATCTCCCTCCCAGGGGTCATTTCGTA
>NW_015287530.1:0-317 GCF_001447785.1 Gekko japonicus | reverse complement strand
GGCATGGAAGCCTGTGGCATTCGGCGAGACGCGTGAATCTTTTGAGCAATGTGATTCTCAGATGGAAAGTGGTGGCAGAGCATCTACAGTGGCTCAAGCATGCTTGCCTGTTAGTGCTTTGAGACACTGCAAAGCCTGAGGGGGTGGAGTAAATCATGTCTGCTCAGGTAGGTTGCCAACCTCCAGGTGGGGGCTGGAGATCTCCCAGAATTACGGTGGCTCTCCAGGTTACATAGATTGCTTATTAATTTATTTAATACCTTTATTCTACTTCTCCTGGAGAAAAAAGCCTGCTTTGGAAGGTGGACTGTATGGCA
>NW_015287529.1:0-317 GCF_001447785.1 Gekko japonicus | reverse complement strand
ACTCCTGCAGGAAATGACCCCTGAATTATGTGTTTTCAACACCTCGACACGCAGGTGCATCTACTAAGCATTCAAGAGCCAAGTGAAGTGACATTTGCCACCCTGTCCCCCTCAAATGACCAAGCATGGCTCTTATGAAGTGACCTGAGGCAGTCACCCAAGGGGGCAGATTTGAGGGGCGGCAACATCCCGTCTCCCCTGTTGCTGCCCATTCGCTGCCCCCCACCCAGGAGCTGGAACACGTCGTATTCCCAACCCCCTCTCTCCCACGGACTGCTTCAGGGGCTCCACACGACAGTTCCTGACCAATCACAAGG
>NW_015287528.1:0-317 GCF_001447785.1 Gekko japonicus | reverse complement strand
TTTGTCCTTTCAAGTGCTAACAGAGCCAAGCTGGGCTGCCTCCACACATCATTGGATATTGTGTTATGGTTGCACTCTAAAGCAATTATTTGCCATTGGACCATCCTGTCCACATGGGAGAATCCAGTTCTGAATGATTGCTATGATAAAATAGTAGTGCAATATCCACCCGTGTATGGATGTATGAAGATACTGTCTGGATGCAACTGCGGTGTAGTGGCCAGAGATTCGGAAGACATTTTGGAAGACCCATGTTCAACTCCTCATGCTGCTGTGAAGCTTGTGGTTGATTTTGGACCAGTCATTGTCTCTCTCAA
>NW_015287527.1:0-317 GCF_001447785.1 Gekko japonicus | reverse complement strand
TGTATTAAAGGGTTGCGGCACTAGGAAGGCTGAGAACCGCTGCTCTAGAGGGAAACGACTGCTAGAAACAGAAGAATGACATTTTACAGGAAGGTTACGGGGAGGTCAAACAAGGATCTGAGTCAGGCAGGGAGAATGACAGAGACTATATAAAACTATAATCAAGCAGAGATTATGGTCTACCTCCCTACAATGGTACAGAGTTTAAGTACATCTTGTCCAGATTCTTGTAACGAAACGGCCCTTAAAGCAGACAGATTTCGTGCTCAGGCATGTCGAATCAGACAGACGTGTATGACTCAGCCTTAATATTTTAT
>NW_015287526.1:0-317 GCF_001447785.1 Gekko japonicus | reverse complement strand
AACTTTTTCCTGTATTAATAAATAGTCATTGTGTAGTTGACTATTTCTTTGTATGTAGAATTATGCTTTTTTAGATAAATTAAATTGTTGAGGGATTCATCTGAAGCCAGGTAACAACAGTTAATACAATATTTATTTGGTTTGTCAATACAATCAAGACCTTACTGCCTGCTTCTGGCATCCTGCTTGGGTTACCTATTGGGCCATGTTTCCTGCTTCCAATCACCACTCTCTGAGTTGCTTGCAATCCCTCCTGGCAATCTGATTCAAGAATAGGCACAATTTTCTATTTAAAAAAATGTTTTTAATATCCATTT
>NW_015287525.1:0-317 GCF_001447785.1 Gekko japonicus | reverse complement strand
GGTGGAAAAGAGAGCGAGTGAGAGCATTGTGAATGGGGGAGGGTGTCTGTGACTCTGCCTGTGCCACATACACAAAAAGAATCCTTACTACTCAGTGATCTCACCTCTCTATCTGACTGCTCGTCTAAGCATGCATCAAAGAGAAGCAAGAGATGTGGAATCCTTGTTTTCTGTGCACTAGCACCAGGTCTTCCAAAAAGGAGCAAAACAAAATGCCAGCTCAGCAGGGGCTTATGATCTAGCAGCTGGAACTACAACCCACCCAAGGCTCCTGACTCATGATAAAGGGAAATGGTGTAGTGGTTATCCTGGCAAAT
>NW_015287524.1:0-317 GCF_001447785.1 Gekko japonicus | reverse complement strand
GAAAATAGTCCCTAGCCAGGCTTCCCTATCGAGGCCATGTTCCTCAGCCGGAACCTGGGTCATGTGGCAGTCTTTCTTCAGCATGAATGGTTTTTTTTAAAAAAAACTGGCGATTCATGTCCATGTTTATGCACATGTGCAATGGACAAGGAGAAAATAAACCTGCCAGTGGATGGCGCGCTCTGAGGTTGGCACGCTGCAAATGACTGGACATTCCTCAATGGGGTGACCATATATTGAGGAAGGTAATGGAGGATGTCTGGACATTCCTCTATGGAATGGGGCAAGAACAGATCAAATTAGAGACCCAATCAGAG
>NW_015287523.1:0-317 GCF_001447785.1 Gekko japonicus | reverse complement strand
GATTGATTGATTCTATGGGGTCCAAGTTATCTCTCCCCAAAGAAGGTGCCCCCAGGGAAGTGCTTTCTGGGGAAATGACAGGCACAGGTGCAGGAGGTACAGGAGTTCAGGAGTGTATAGAACAGACCTTGTGCAAGCATCAAACTTGTTGGTGACCTTCCCCTGACTCTCCTCTACATGCCCACCATGGTATGTGCAGATTGGGTGTTGGGGGTCCAAGTTATGGCCTACCAAAGAAGATGCCCCCAGGAACGTGTGTTTGGGAGAAATGTGCAAGCTACACAAATCCTCTTTGCCTGGTATAGTTTTTTGTAGAA
>NW_015287522.1:0-317 GCF_001447785.1 Gekko japonicus | reverse complement strand
AAAACCAAAGTGGATTGTGAAGAGCTCCAAGAGGGCCTTTCCAAATTGGGTTCTTTGTAGGTGCAAGGTGATGCACTATTGAGGAAGAAATCTCAGCTTTGAATATATGGTGATGCGGTCTGAAGACTCTGAACTGGTGGGAACTGAGAGGAAAAGAGATCTTGGTGTTGTAATAGGTAGCTTATTGAAAATCTCAACTCAGTGTGTGGCTATTTTTATATTTTGTCTTACTGCTTATTCTATTGTTAATAATTTCATTGAGGACCACCCTGGCCAGCATGTCTCAAATGGCAATATAGAAAAGGAACTAAATACTT
>NW_015287521.1:0-317 GCF_001447785.1 Gekko japonicus | reverse complement strand
CGCCACGCGGCCCGTGTAGGCGAAGTCGAGCAGCAGCGCCAGGCACTCCGGCTCCACGCCGTGCAGCCGCACCCGCTCCGCCCGCGCCTCCCGCAGCGCCCCGCCGAACATGGCGCGGAAGTAGCCCGAGGCCGCCGCCAGCACGGCCCGGTGGGCCCCGAACTCCCGCCCGCTGCCCGCCACCAGCGTCACGTCCAGCAGGCACCGCTCCGCCCGCAAGGCGGCCAGGCCCCGCAGGAGCGCCGTCCCGTGCGCCGCCTCCGCCGCCGTCTCCATCCTCTGCGCCGCCAGACGCGCACACACACACACCAGACACA
>NW_015287520.1:0-317 GCF_001447785.1 Gekko japonicus | reverse complement strand
TTTTTTTAAAACTACATAGCTAGGTATGTAAGATCATTCACACACTTTTTGCTCTGTTGGTATTTTCATTGAGATTTCTGAGAGTGTTACATATCCCTTAAAACAACTGGTGAATTGTAGCATCAAATTATTTAAATATTGGGGAGGGATACATTGATCTGCATTGCTGAGAGTACCATAGCTGATGTTTTCAGATAAATGAAGAATAACTTGAAAGTTGTAATTCATCCAGTATGTAGAGTGATATGTAATGGCACATGTATGATATCTGGTAATCCTGAAATTCTTAAAGCAGTTGTTGTTGTTCAGTCGCACAG
>NW_015287519.1:0-317 GCF_001447785.1 Gekko japonicus | reverse complement strand
AAAAACCATAGCCTATACTCACCTGTAATTATAAATCTTGTACTTCCCATTCTAACGTTATGTAATATTCTGAATAATAGCGGAACAAGATAGCCACTCTAACAGGGCCGTTCACCTCTGTTCTCATGTGACATAAATTTCTTCCGAATGGAGCACAGCTGTGTGATCCGTTACATGCCACAAACTGGAAAATTTTGGCTTTTGATAAATTGTAGAGGATATCAGTTTTTCATGAATGACCCCTGTGGGTTTATCAAACTCACGTTATCACAAATTAAATCTGGTATACGAGCTGTTCAGATCCTACATTTTAAAAA
>NW_015287518.1:0-317 GCF_001447785.1 Gekko japonicus | reverse complement strand
CATTTGGAAAGCAGTGTCACTGATCACAGTTAGTGGATGTACACATGGCTACTTCATTTGCACAGTCAAACCCTGCAGACGAGACGACCAGGCACACTTGTGCCTGCCCTCCCTCCCTGCATGTTCAGCGAATATATGAAGCCGCTGTGTGTTCCAGGCTGTTATCACCATGACAGCCAGACATTCAGCTCCAAGCTTGCATCTTTTAGTCAAGCTGGACTGTGACCAAGAGACATGTTGCCTGCAAAACGAAGGGTGTCCCGGCCCCTTCACAACAACTCATAATGTAGGCCACTGCTGCTACCAATCCTCTCCTT
>NW_015287517.1:0-317 GCF_001447785.1 Gekko japonicus | reverse complement strand
GTTTTCATGGCATGGAGATAAATGACATCATTTGGCAAATAATAGTCCATTAAACTTTTATTAAATTGACATTTTTCTCCAGCTACTTGGTATTGTTCCTTATCTCTCAAAATGGCATGGTACATATTTACAATATGTTCCCTGTCAATTTGTTGATTTGCACTGATTACAGACATTGATAATGTACTAATTGCTAAGTCTGTAGTGTCACAAAGTCAAACAAGATGGTTTGCAGAAACCTGCTCATGAGACTTTATACCAACAGATCTACAAGTAGGAATGTCACTCCTGTTGCCCCATCATAGTCCCAAGTCATG
>NW_015287516.1:0-317 GCF_001447785.1 Gekko japonicus | reverse complement strand
GCACACTTACTAGGGGGTAAGTTCCATTTATGTCACTGGAACTCACTTCTGAATATATATGTTTGGAATTACATTTATACAGTTATATTGCATAAATAGGCCAAATAGTTCAACTTATGTGCTAACTAAGATGTAAATGATGCCTTATGTTCTTAAAGTAGTAAAAAGAGGCTTTGGTTTGGTACGCAAGTTAATTATTGCATCTATTTTATTTCCCTGCCCCCCGCTTTCATTTCTCCCCAAAATATGAACCCAAGAAAAAAACAAAACAGGGTGCGTTTTCCCCTCTGGCTTCAAAATTTTCAGAAATTTTACAT
>NW_015287515.1:0-317 GCF_001447785.1 Gekko japonicus | reverse complement strand
AGCTTTGGTCTTAATCCAGAGGTGTTCTTATTTTTTTTTAATAAGGCCATTTATTAGCTTTACCTTTACTAATAAACAGAACCTCCTTGTATACAGAGGATAAACAGAACCTCCCTGTATAGTGGCAGTTTACCACTGAATGCCAGCTGCTAAGGGTGAACAATGGGGGAAAGTCGGTTGAATCCCGTTGATTGGGGGATTTTCCAGAAGTATCTGGCTGCCCATGATTGGAAACAGGAGGCTGGGCTGAACGAATCTTTAGTCTCTCTCTCTTCCATTCTCTTTTCCCTTAACCTACCTCATAGGGTTGTTGTGAG
>NW_015287514.1:0-317 GCF_001447785.1 Gekko japonicus | reverse complement strand
CACTTAACCACTACACCGAACTGGCAGAAGTGGTTTGCCAGTGCTTTCTCACTTAGCTTCCCAGATGGGGTTAGCCTGGGCTATCCAGTCAGGACCATTCAACGTTATAAAATTAAAAAACAAACAAAACCCAAACCCAACTCAACCAACAGCGAGCAGAACACTAGAACAGCAAGCATAGCATCTATAATATAAAGCAATATCAAAAGCAGAATGAAATGGGGAATGTTCACTTATCCTTGTACAAGACAGGACCTGGGCAAGCCGCTCTAATCTCAAATAACAGCCACAAACTGTGTTGAGAATGAAAGAGGGGG
>NW_015287513.1:0-317 GCF_001447785.1 Gekko japonicus | reverse complement strand
CAGGTGACTCGGCAGGGCCCCTTTTAAGATGCACATGATAATAGTGGCAGAGGCTCTGGTGGCACAGATGATGTTTGGAGGTCCCTGATTAATGATCCAAATGTCATTTCTGAGTGACTGTTTCCCTTTGAAGATAGTCTAAATGCTGCCTTTTCACTCCAAGCAAGCATTATTGTATTAGGTGTCCTCCTGCTTCCTCTCTTCAGTCTTTGCCCTCTGTTCCATGCTGGCTAAACACTTATTGGAGGAATGTAGGTCTCATGTGCCAAGGGGCAAAATGAAACCGGTATAGTAGAAGAGAAGAAGAAGAGATTGGA
>NW_015287512.1:0-317 GCF_001447785.1 Gekko japonicus | reverse complement strand
TGCTGGGAATTATCCAGCAGCTGCTTTCAGTACTGAGCTCTGACAGTGGCTGAAAAGATGGAACTGTTTCCAGCTTTCCAGCTCTCCACCTGGCTATGCAGCACTCAGCATCAAGAATGAAATGAGATCAAGACCATCTTTTCAACAATTCTCTGGATTGTGAGAGTGTGGATTCTTGACAAGGAAAGGGTACAAAAGCTTCTTTCACAAGAATGGATTCTCGCATTTACAACCATCCTTAGGCAGCTGAAAAATCCACAACTTGTAACAGACCTGCCCATTATACTAGCTGTATAATGTAGTATTGTGTCTAAGGA
>NW_015287511.1:0-317 GCF_001447785.1 Gekko japonicus | reverse complement strand
GGATGAAGTGGATTTGTTGTTTCAGAGAATGAGTTTTCAAGAAACGGAAGCCATTTTGCATGAAATAGAAGTTGCCTTTTGTAAGTGTTAGTAGGATGTACCTTTGTAGCTATTTTTTCCATAGCATAATATTCCCAGATTTTTAAGCGCCATTGGTGAAGAGAAAGTGTAGGTGTATTCTTCCAGTATGAAGCTATGACTGACTTGGCAGCCATCAATAGGGTTGAAATCAAATCTCAATTTGCTTTCGTGATATTCCTATTTTCCCAGTAATCAAGCAATATTAATTCTGGGTTCAAAGGTATGTCAATATTGGT
>NW_015287510.1:0-317 GCF_001447785.1 Gekko japonicus | reverse complement strand
TGACTGACCACCTGTGGTGGATTTCCTTTCCATACTAAAAACAACCATAGCACCTTCTGTAAAGTTTACACAACTATTTTCTTTCTTTTTTTTTAAAGGAAGGAAATAAAACTGAGCTGCTGAAGCCGGCTCTTCAAATCCCTAATACACATAAAGGACCCGTAATTTCTAAACAGACCAGCGAGAGACTGAGATCTTAGAACCCCTGAGTTTGTTTATTTACTTAATTCATTTAGATCCCAGCTTTTCCCTCAATGTGGGGACCGTGGTGGCTCAGAAGTGAAGACGCTGAGCTGCGGACAGGAAGGTCTGTAGTT
>NW_015287509.1:0-317 GCF_001447785.1 Gekko japonicus | reverse complement strand
TCTGCTTTTTCAGGTCTCTGTCCGACACTCCGACCACTGCCCCATGCTGTCTCTGGATTTGCCAATGACAGCGTCCTTTGACATGGAAATCCCAGCAAAACTCACGGCTGGCTCCATCTCCAAAGGGAAACTAACAATTCCTTGGAGGGGGAGAAAAGGCAGAGTAGTTCGATTTAGTGTATTGAACAAAAATAAGCTTCTTCTTTTTTTTGCTTATGGATCTCAGACTGCTATATGAGAAGAGTGAGGAGAGATTGTGAGACTGAGGAAAGCGAGTGTGGTGTAGTGAGTAAGAGTGTCAAGACTAGTATCTAGGA
>NW_015287508.1:0-317 GCF_001447785.1 Gekko japonicus | reverse complement strand
TGGGATATATTCAAGTTACAGTGCATCGAACTGTTCAGCTATGTCTCATCCAGTTTCCATTAATATACTTCTATGAATGCTCTCAACAGAGCTCCGGAGACTGTTTAAAAAGGGTAGCAGTCCATGAAAATTCAGCACAGCAGCTGCATCACACCGACAACTGGTTGCAAAATAATTACCAAGAGAAGTAGCAAGAAGCTCATGTAAAACAGTCAAAAACATATTAAGGAGTGAGAACGGCAGGACAGAATGAGGGTCAATGACAATAGAATCAGCAACAGCTGGGAAAAAGAGGTTCAAGCTGATAACAAGTTTCA
>NW_015287507.1:0-317 GCF_001447785.1 Gekko japonicus | reverse complement strand
TTACTAGGCTGTATCTTTTCTCCTAAATGTTATATCATTGTACTGAGACCGAAACTTAACAGCAGAGGGCAACTAATAAGGAGAAACAATTAACAAATCTTAAAGTCTATGTCCATAAAGTTATAAAACATGTCATAATTAATGGTGAAATTTTGATAAACTCATAGGCACAAATTCGATTAGACTCTGAAATTTATCTCTATGGAACAATACTTTTCATGTTCCAATGCCCTGTCAATTATTTTATCTATATTTAATTCTTTGTTTTCCAGTGTGTTATTTAATCTGTTAGAGTGTAAATGTTGTAGAAACAGTGG
>NW_015287506.1:0-317 GCF_001447785.1 Gekko japonicus | reverse complement strand
AGGCCAGTCAGTCTGACTTCGATACTGGGAGCACCTGCTTTGGGGGGGCCACTACTTGGACCCCCACAGCCAATCATCCCCAAACTTGGAGGGAAAGTAGAGGACAGTTGGCTGAAGACTCACTGCAAATTTGGCATCTTTAGCCCATGGGGGGCTATTCCACCACATCCTGAAGTCCTGAGCACACAAATCATGAACTGATTCATTAAACTGAAAGGTTTGTGGTTCATGGTTCATGAGCACCATGAACCACCATTTTCTCGGTTTGTGCCCACCTCTAGTATCAACAGAGGCATAACATGCTAATTGCAAAATGT
>NW_015287505.1:0-317 GCF_001447785.1 Gekko japonicus | reverse complement strand
GGGGGACTTGGGAAGCCTACTTCTTCAAGGCCCCAGAGTAGGTGCTAAAGGCCAAGAACTCTTTGGCTCTTGCCCTTCAGCTCTTACCCAAGAGCTTGCCCCTGTGGCCATGCCCAGGCCTACACCTGGAGACAGAAAAAGTAGGGGCAGGGAGAGCACAGTGTACATGCCAGAACTGGCAGCAATGATGTCCCAAAACACTACAAAATATGTATTTGTTTCCTAGGTCACACCCCTTTCAAAATAATTGGGGGGGGGAATACCATGGCTGCGGTCACACACACACACAATAAACCACTTTCGACCCACTTTCAATG
>NW_015287504.1:0-317 GCF_001447785.1 Gekko japonicus | reverse complement strand
TGCTGACCTAGACCTGCAGAATAGTATATAAAAGTAGAAGATAGCACAAGAAATTCCATTTTTCCCATACAAAGGTGAAGAATATAAAAAGACAAGGAGACTCGCCAACAGGGAATCCCATCTCCAAGACCAATGTGGCACCCTGGGCTGACCGACAGCTTTCTGCGGCTCACCCAGAGCAGCTCCAGGTGAACCAGCCGAAACTCCACACACACACACACCACCACTTCTCTCTGCAACTTGCCACAGCTCACTGGAGAGCTGTGGGAAAGGGACTATGGTGGCTCCCCTGGAGCTGCTCCAGGCAAGCCACAGAG
>NW_015287503.1:0-317 GCF_001447785.1 Gekko japonicus | reverse complement strand
GCATACCTTTTTTAATTTCATTCTCCGATGACAGTTTGAGCTTGTCTAATGCCTGCTTCAAGGAAGCCGATACTTTCAACGGCAAGTAAGTCATCGGCTCATCTGGGCTAAAGGAAGGATGGGAGCGTTTGTTACTTTGGTCTCCAAGGTTAAAATATAAAACAATTAAATAGCTTCAATGTGCTTTCAAGAGAATCCCTGCACGTGAATGTATGACTGTAGCCAGCCAGATCACTACTGTTAGCCAGAAAATTGGTCTTCAACTGATACGCCAGAACCTAAATGTGGAGGGTCACGTCTTGATGTGGACAGAATGG
>NW_015287502.1:0-317 GCF_001447785.1 Gekko japonicus | reverse complement strand
AAATATGAGTGTGTCTCATCTTTTTTATCACAAAGAATTGCATGCCATCCAACCATCAAATTGAAGCCTTCCAAGCTTAACACTCTTTTGTTTTTTAAAAGGATCCACTCTCTGATCCAGGCTAGAGCAGCTGCCTGGTAGTACATTCGCCAATTTGGTATTGCTAACCCCCCTTTTTAATTTTTCTCCTGTAAGGATTTTAGCCTGATTCTTGGCTTTCTCTTTTGCCACACAAAATCCCTAACCAGGCTATCTAACCTTTGAAAATATTTAAAGTTACGGAGAACTGGTATAGTTTGAAACAAAAATAGCATTTT
>NW_015287501.1:0-317 GCF_001447785.1 Gekko japonicus | reverse complement strand
AAACATACAGGCAACAGAACAAAAACCACTCACCATAGTGCAGTTTGACAATAAATGGATGATTTACTTCTACCAATATATCTCTCTCCATCTTTGTACGAACCCTATCTCGAACTGCAAACAGAAATAGCAGTTACCTACATAAGCAAACAACGTGAATTATGCAACAGTGGACGAAAAACTCATTTCCGCCCTGCTAACAACTGCAGTTATTTAGTTATAGTTAAGGCTGCTTTCCACGAATTTCAGAACAGAATTAGGCAATTTTTAACAAAATTAGTCTATTTTTGGCCCCAAAACTTATGGATATCTGTGCT
>NW_015287500.1:0-317 GCF_001447785.1 Gekko japonicus | reverse complement strand
TGTGACTGGTCCGCGGTCGCCCAGCAAATTTTAATGGCAGAACGGGGATTTGAACCTGTGTCCACTAGACTCTAGTCTGAGACTCTACCCACTACACCCTGCTGCCTCTCGGCGCTCACTTAACCTGTTTGCAACAACAGTAACAAGCCGGGTATTCAATAAAAATAATAATACTAATGCTTAGAACCAGCGTGTGCAGTGGCTAGAGTGTCAGACTAGAGATCTGGGTTCCAATCCCTACTCTGTCATTAAACCTTGCTGGGGGTACTTGGGCCAGTCACAGGCCATCACGGTTGTTATGAGGATAAAATGGAGGA
>NW_015287499.1:0-317 GCF_001447785.1 Gekko japonicus | reverse complement strand
CAGAGGAACTTCAAACATAACTAGATGAGACTTCTTTCTTTGACCTTTTCAGTCTAATTTTTGAACTGCTCATGAGATGGAGACAGCCTAACCAGCTCTGACTGCAAATGGATAAGGGTGTTTGAATGACATTGTCCAAAGTTTTGGAATTGGATGTCATCAATATTCAGATGACACCTAACTTGATATTACTTTAGTCTCAGCCTCTGGATGCTGCTGTTTCCAACCTGAAGCAATGGCCACAATTGAATGAAGGAGAACAAGTTGAAATTGAAACTAGACAACTGAATCAAGAAAAGACACAAGTGATGCTATGA
>NW_015287498.1:0-317 GCF_001447785.1 Gekko japonicus | reverse complement strand
GGTTGAATTGTTTGGGTTGATTTTTCCATGCTTGTTGGTATCTGCTTCTAAAATACTTTAACCTGTGTGTGTTTCTAGGTTCCTAAAGATCAGCTTTTGGTATCTATTCCTCTCCTAATCAATCACCTTCAAGCAGAAAGTATTGTAGTTCATACATATGCGGCTCATGCGCTTGAAAGACTATTTACAATGAAAGGGGCGAACAACACAACACTGTAAGTTTGTATCTGTTGTGGGGGGGTTTTTTGGTCTATTTGACTGCTCATTTATTTCTTCATTGCTCTAGTGAGATTACCTCTTTTTTGTTTAAGTATTTT
>NW_015287497.1:0-317 GCF_001447785.1 Gekko japonicus | reverse complement strand
TTCTGTCCCCTCAGTATCAAAAGGCTCAGAATTTTTTGCCTGAGACTTAAATTTCCCTTTCTCTGACGGGGGGGGAACCTTTCATGTGATGGCTAAAGAGAAGTTATTTATGTATTTAAGAAATGACTATATTATTCTGGAGTCAGCTACGCATGGAACTTCCTGTTAGTTTCTTTAAAACTAAAAGAGATTATCATGCGGCTACTGCTTTCAAAGTAAAGACAGACCTACTTAACCCCCCCAAAAAAAACCTCTTTTGGAAGGCACTGTGACTCCACAGTAGAGTATCAGCTTGGCCAGGGGTCATTTCGTAGAAA
>NW_015287496.1:0-317 GCF_001447785.1 Gekko japonicus | reverse complement strand
CTAAAAGCGTCTCTACATCTTAAGGAATCTTCCTCTTCTCTGGAACAGCCAGTTAAGCTGCAGGAACAGACCTTCTGCTGAGCAGAGTGGTAGGATGTAGGACATTAGCAGGCAAAAGGGGTCTAGCAAATGGGTACAGGGGTGTAAGGGTACAAATCTACCATAACGAAAGGAGGGGGAGATAGATTCCAATAATGAGGCAGAGGGGCAAGAGTGTCCTGAATGAGAAACATCTTTCCATACCAACTGTGCATCTCTTTTGTGAGGTAGCTGTTTTTGAATGGAGAGGATAAAGATGATGCAATCCAGCCCTAATT
>NW_015287495.1:0-317 GCF_001447785.1 Gekko japonicus | reverse complement strand
GAAGTGAGTACAGGTCCTAGTGAGGCACATGTCCTGAAGGGGCTCAACTAATAAACAGGAAGAAGTTTCGTGTCTGACCTGCCCATCACCCGGACATTTGGGCTCGCGCTTTGAGCCTAATCCTGCCCATCCCTTGGGCTCACGGGAAGAGCTGTTTAAGGGCTAGGAGGTCAGGGCCCGGGGATTATTTCTTGGTTGTGTGTGGTTCATTTCTACACAAATTGGCTGTTTGGATGAGTTTCCATGGACCCTCCCCCCCCCACTGGATGACCCAGACACAACACCGACAGGTGGTGGGTAAATACATTAAAAAAGCA
>NW_015287494.1:0-317 GCF_001447785.1 Gekko japonicus | reverse complement strand
AACCTTAAGGGTTCTCCTCCCTTCCCCTCCCTAAACAGGACAATCAGTGAAAGCCTCAGGAGGTTAACAAAGGAATTCTGTTCTGGAATCCAGCTTCTGTGGTTCATAGTGGTGCAGAAAGCCAGTGGTCTCTCCCGAGATGTTCTCCTTACTCAGTTATCAGAGTCGGCTGGTGTCCTTCCTGGCCATCTGGGCCAGATGTTCATCCAGTGCTTGATTCTCTGAGTTACCCTGCAAAAATTGCTTTGTCGCCTGACTGTCCGTTGCTAAAAAGGACACAAACTAGGGGAGTCATAGAATCACAGAGTTGGAAAGGG
>NW_015287493.1:0-317 GCF_001447785.1 Gekko japonicus | reverse complement strand
ATTTGAAACAGATATTAAAATATACTAGAGTTCTGTACTTTCAAAGCTGAAATTTTAAAATGAAATGGGAGCTGTCAATGGTTATTAAATAAGATTACAGATGAATACTATCATGCAAATCTTTTTATCTTATACATGAAATACAATGAAATTTGAATATAATTGTAAATACAGTGAAATTGTAATCTTTATCATCTTACTATAAAACAAAAAAATAGATAAACACATCTTCCCATACACAATCCAAAGCATCTCTGGTTTTATTCATAGCTCATTGAGAACCAAAATGGCCAATTATAAGCTGGAATCAAGAAAAG
>NW_015287492.1:0-317 GCF_001447785.1 Gekko japonicus | reverse complement strand
GACAGACTAACCCGGCTACCCATCTTGATTTACTTTTTGGCTCATTTCCCCCCCATTTTTGTTTTCTCCAGAGATGTGTCACGTTAAAGCTGAGCACATCAGCTTTTACCAAAGCGGAGAACGAGAGGAGGGCAAAATCCCCTCCTTGTTATGACTATTAAGATGAAAAACATGACAGCCATACCATCTCATCATTTTTTTAAAAAAACAACAGTCTTGGGCTGAAACAGCCCTTTAAGCGCAGAGAAATTCCCTGGGAAATTGCACAATCCATCAAGGACCCTGTCAGTTTGTTAAGAGCCGGTGGAGAAGTCTCG
>NW_015287491.1:0-317 GCF_001447785.1 Gekko japonicus | reverse complement strand
GGCTGAGAGAGTCCAGAGAGAGCTGTGACCGGCCCCAGAAATATACCTTCTCCAAGCGAATGAGAGTGCAGGCAGCAGCCCAGCTGCGAAAGCACAGCCGCTGTGTTTGTCTCTCGAAAACAAACTGAATAGTCCCCACCGCTACATTCGATCTCTGTCTCGAAGTTATTAGGGAGCTTAATTAAAATGAATGGACTTTTTTGGTATTCGGAGCTCGTAGCGCATTAATTCAGAGGCACGCAGAACAGAGGGGGAGACAAAGGCTGAAGGGAAGGCCAAGGACGGCGCAGCGACGATGTTCTTGGTGTGTGGGGGGG
>NW_015287490.1:0-317 GCF_001447785.1 Gekko japonicus | reverse complement strand
CATACATACATACATACATACATAGTTTGCTACAGGTGCTGTTCATAGAAATGGTATCACTTCTTTGAAGTCTGTGCTATAACTAGGAAAAAAAGGAAATCCACACATGGTATGCATAAGTGCCATGTGTCTTCTGAGATCTTGAGCCTTCTAAACGAAGCCATCTGAGACTCAGTTGAGGCTCCATGATGTAATACCTGACCTTTTCCTCACCTCAGTGTTCCCAGTGTTTTCCAACAAGTTGAATCCCCAGCTGGCGTTCCAACTCTGCGGCACCACTTATTTCAGAGAATTTTTTCTTGAATTCAGATCTGACC
>NW_015287489.1:0-317 GCF_001447785.1 Gekko japonicus | reverse complement strand
CCACCAACACACACACACACTGGCATCCATCCAGTTTGTTTGTGTGGCCTCGTTACATTGAAGATGAGCTGATATTGTAATTTTTGTTTATTTTTGATTTCATATGTTGTCACTGGTGTTTTGTTTGCTTCTCTTTTGTTGCTATCGTTGATTTGTTTCTATTATTCCGTTTATGCACCATTTCCAAGTCTTTTTCTCACCTCTTGTACGTTATACACCATGTATATGAAATAAAGGCAAAAATGTTGGAAACTCTGTTTTTGCGGGGGGGGGGGAGATTCTGCACATGGAAAGAGAAAGTAATGCAAAAATGAAGA
>NW_015287488.1:0-317 GCF_001447785.1 Gekko japonicus | reverse complement strand
TATGCCCTGAGCGACAGAAGACGGGGACTGAGGTTGTGCGTGTGTTTGTCTTGGCACCAGCTCTGGGCTAAAGTAGGGAACAGCTGGTCTTCCACCAAAGACGGAAGCTGGAGGTTTCAAAATGTCATTTAAAAATAACCTGCGCCCAGTGCTTGCCTGATTGCAGATAGCCCATTCCGTCACAGGGCCACACTGGGTCTCCAGAAGTCCTGGGCTTCCATCCTATGACGCTAGGACTTGCTGTCCTAATGTTCTCCCCGCCTCCGAACTCCGACTCTGCTACTAGCGCCAGAGCCGGCTCACTCACTAGGCGAACT
>NW_015287487.1:0-317 GCF_001447785.1 Gekko japonicus | reverse complement strand
CTGAGGGCATCGGCATGCCCGATGGACTTTCCAGGTCTGTGGACCAGAGTGAAGTCATTTGCAGAGAGGATGGCCCAACGCATCATGCGAAGCGATAGGAACTGCAGTGTTTGGTGGTCTTTTGTAAAAACTCCAAGCAACAGCTTGTGATTGGTTACAATCTCAAACTCACAGCCGTAGATGAAATCGTGGAATTTTTTAATAGCTGCGATGATGGCTAACGCTTCCCGGTCTATCTGGGCATAATTTCTTTCTGCGGAGGAAAGAGTCCTGGGGTAAAAAGCTATAGGAGCTTCCAGTCCTGTGGGCAGCCGGTG
>NW_015287486.1:0-317 GCF_001447785.1 Gekko japonicus | reverse complement strand
AAATCAAATAAATAAATATTTCTTCCAGCGCTTGAATGTCAAGGGAAAAGGTAAGACTACCCCTAATCAAATCAACATATGCTTTGGATCTTGTGAACCATAACTTGCTGCAACTTTTGCTGAAGTAATCAAGCATGTATTTTTAGTCCATCCCTCTGGAGTTAAGAGTCTGTTGCAATGCATCATCCTTTCCCCCATTCATCCTACTGCACTAATATAATGGTATTTACACCAGAAAAGATCAATACCATGAGGATTGTAGTAAGACCCTGGGGACAGATCAGTGTACTGGGGTGGGGGAATCATTCAACATCATA
>NW_015287485.1:0-317 GCF_001447785.1 Gekko japonicus | reverse complement strand
TTTTTCTTAACATAGCATTTTCAATTTGTTTGCTGTTAATATATATATGAAATTTGGGCATCTGATCTGGGCACCAGGCTTCCAGCTACCTAGCCCCCATCTACAGTAACAGTAATGCTACACCTGAACATAAAAAGAATGGGGCTGGATCCTACACACTGCCAGCATCAGGAGCGAACAGAAGCAGATTTTCCCAGCTTCCTCTTCCCCCTGCGGTCCCCTGTGCTAACCAAAAAATAATGCTAGAGATCGGGCATAAGAGACAGAGTGAGTTAGCCCTGACCTGGAATAGCCCAGACAAGCCTGATCTCAACAGA
>NW_015287484.1:0-317 GCF_001447785.1 Gekko japonicus | reverse complement strand
CACTCTGAGACTCCTTCATGTAGTGAAGGAGGGGTATAAATCTAATCTACTCCTCCTCTTCTTCTTCTGTTACAAAACGTGGAGAAGCTCCCATCATTGCTGCTAATTATTTCTGAGTGAAAACACAAGGTATTCCATAGCAAGGCAGACCAATTCCCAAAATACCATTCTACTGGCAGAGGGAAATGATTTTTAAAATACTTGCACTCAAATTGACTGACAGAAAGCAATTAAGGCTGTTTGGCTGTGTTTAGAAGGCAAACTGTGCCATAACTGATGAACTGTAAATTGGGGAATAAATCAGGTGTGCCCAAGCA
>NW_015287483.1:0-317 GCF_001447785.1 Gekko japonicus | reverse complement strand
CCCACTGAGGTCCCTCCCCAAACCCTGCCTCCACATCTCAAGGAATTTCTCCACCCAGAGCTGGCAACCCTGTTTCAAATGCCAATTCAGCCATTGAAGCTCACTGGGGGTCTTTAGCTTACTCTCTCTTTCAGCCTAATCTACTTCACAGAGTCATTATGAAGCTAAAATAAAATAGAGGCAGAGATGCATACTGCCTCTCACTCCTCAGAGGAAAGGTGTGGGGTTAAAAACACTGCAGGCAACCCCATTGAACTCAGTGGGGCTTAACCTCCAAGCAAAGATGTTCAGCCTTGATTCTGGCTACCAGAGAGGAC
>NW_015287482.1:0-317 GCF_001447785.1 Gekko japonicus | reverse complement strand
TAATAATCTAATCCTAGGCTATACACCATTTCTACAGGCACTTCCCAAGCATCAAGTGCATGGATTCAAAGGGCAGTCTTGGTTACTGTTATCATGCAGCACTGGAAATCTCATATTCTACCCCCTGTGGATGGCTGAGTCAATGACATGTTAGATTTCAGTATAAGGGAAAGAATCACATACAACAGACGACTACCTCCCGAGACCTTCACTTCCTTTGGAGAAGATGCCTTGTTTCTCTTTGAGCAGTGCTGCCTCACCTTCTGCCCTCCTTCATTATCTGGATTCATGTTACAATCCCTCACCTTCCCCATCCC
>NW_015287481.1:0-317 GCF_001447785.1 Gekko japonicus | reverse complement strand
TAAAAGAAGAGAAAAATAAATGTGGCAATAAATGGTTTATTAAACGTTATATGAAACGATCACTACTAGAACAGTAAAATGACAGTGGCATAACTGGCCGTGTCTATTCATGCTTTCCTCTTCCTCCCCTTCCCTCTTGTGCCATGAAACTTTCCACCCTGATATTTACAGTGGGAAATATTTGTCCTGATATGTACAGGGAGAGCTCTTTTCTTCCCTTCTGCCTTCTTGATGCAGCAGTGACCAAGGCAAAAAGGACTAGGAAAAACACACACGATAGATGAAGACGGTTGGTTTTTATACCCTGCTTTTCTCTA
>NW_015287480.1:0-317 GCF_001447785.1 Gekko japonicus | reverse complement strand
GGTAAACAGTTTAACAGAAGTATCTCTGGCTTAAAAGGTGTTGTAATTTTCAACACTGACTGTGAGAAAGTATGTGCTTCAATCCAGTATTTATGAACCCTTTTACATATCCTTATACAGTATGTTGATGTACGTCTTACCAGCATTCTATATTTGCAGGTAGAATAAACATGTTGAATTTGCAGGGAAAATAAATATGTTGTCTACTACAACATATTAGTCTATTACTCTATTTTTAAAACATATTACTCTATTGCTCTATTACTGAGGGTGAGTACAAGAAGCAGCTTCGAATCTGTAGGGATGGTGTCAGAAAG
>NW_015287479.1:0-317 GCF_001447785.1 Gekko japonicus | reverse complement strand
CACACACACACAATGTGCTCGGAGGCCTTGAGATAATCAGTTAATGGAGACTCCTGTCTCAGCACAGGAGATCGGCTCCGCAACCTTATTCCTTCCACTTTTACAGTTCCGTGGTTCTGTTGCTTTTTGAATGATGGATGTGATGAATGGCATTGAGGGGGGGAAAGGGCTACCATATTAATGAGATAAACTCCATACGCTTCACTAACTTGCCTTTATAACTTGTGCTTTCAATATTGGCGCAGAAGCAGGCGCTCTGTAGCCGCTGAAGAAACCAACTGTGAGTTTTTATGCCTGCAACCACTTTCCAGAATGCT
>NW_015287478.1:0-317 GCF_001447785.1 Gekko japonicus | reverse complement strand
CCCCAGAGAAGCCTACCCCCCTATTTCTCTGAGAGTCACTTTCCTGGCCGTGATGTCTGATAAGGATGCAAACCCCAAACACATGCAGATAGATCACATGCATCCTTCTTTCATCATGAGGGATTTTACCACGGCAGAATCACAGGGCCAATGGGGCTGCATAGATAGATCCCTAATGCACCACAGAAGCTTCTTCTAGGGCTGTCTCCCATTTCTTGGTTGGAGAGGTGCAGGAAGCACTGGAGAGCAGCAACTCTCTGGCTCTGTTTAGGTCTTCTTTAGGTTGTGGGGGGCATATAGTGTGGAGAAGGATGAAC
>NW_015287477.1:0-317 GCF_001447785.1 Gekko japonicus | reverse complement strand
TTTGGAGAAAAGCAGCCCTGTTTTCAGAGACCAGGCAAAGAAAAATGCAAGAAGACTTTTGCCATAAAACCACTGACTGCATGACAGAGGAGGCCTATGTCAAATGTTTGTGCGACAGATGCATCTTGCTTGGGAACTTTTTGGATCGAAAGTCTAGAGGAGGGGAGAAAGCGGGCTTTGAAGCTTTAAATCCCTGCTTTATTTATCACCCGATTAGCCTTGGCGTCACAGTTACTGCGATTATTGTCCCAGAACAAAGAGGGGGTAACAATCTGCTGAGAGGAGAGGCAAGCATGCAGAACTTCCTACGGTGACGG
>NW_015287476.1:0-317 GCF_001447785.1 Gekko japonicus | reverse complement strand
CGGAGCTGACAATGGCATAGATGGTTCTCCTCTCCTCCATTTTGTGTCCAGAACAACCGTAAGAGGCAGGGTAGGCTGAGAGAGAGTGACTGGTCTGAAGTCATCCCAGAGAGTATGTAGCTGTTCCTGGGAATCCTCCTTCCACTTTCCTAAAGTGGGAAGTGGCTGAGATTCTAGGAACTACCCTAGTAGTACAACTTCAGGCCATGAACACTGGTGGTTCCCAGGGTTCCTGGATGTGTTAGAAGTAAAAAAGAGCACAGAGGTCAGAAAGGATTTCAGCTTCGTTATCAGAAAAAAAACACCTTTGTTTGGGT
>NW_015287475.1:0-317 GCF_001447785.1 Gekko japonicus | reverse complement strand
TCTCTCCTTCCATCTCCTAAATTCCTACTTGTCCCATGCCACCATATCTACTCTGAGATGACTGGGAATGCAGAATAGGGGCTTCAGGAGTCATTACTATCCATGAAAAGCACTTATGACTGGTAGGCAAATGGTAAACTCCATATCCCTCCCTTTGGGGACTCAAATACCCCCTGCCTATTGATAGCATTCTGGAGACTGGTTAAGACAGCTCTTTTTCAGGAAGGCTGGGGGGAGGGAATAAAATGAATAATCTCCACAGAGTTTTTTTTTATATACAAATTAATTTTTATTTTTAAAACCCACTGATACTATTG
>NW_015287474.1:0-317 GCF_001447785.1 Gekko japonicus | reverse complement strand
CTTTACATGTATCATGATGCAACCTGCATACACGGAGAACAAGGAAGGGGGGAAAGTGAGCAATTCCTTTTGAAGCTAATGCTATCTGGTGTTCATGAAAGTTGTGGTATTCCCTTCTGAGATCTGAACCGTGATCAAATGGATGGTTACAGGATGTTCATATTGATTATTTTACATCAGAAGGATGTGTTTTCCAGACAGTTCACAAAGATTCTTGCTGCTACCCATAGGGGTTGTATAGATATGTCAAGCCACCCAAGATTCCAAGCTGAAAACCTGTTTCTTCAAGTAAAAATAAGCAGTACAGACTATAAAAC
>NW_015287473.1:0-317 GCF_001447785.1 Gekko japonicus | reverse complement strand
CCACCACCTGGAAGTTGGCAACCCTAACCGAAATACCTGTGCCCTCTTGCCTTCCAAAAACTACTCCTCAGACCAGTCTTCTCCCCCAGGAGATGGCCGTGGCCTTTCTGTAGGGAGTGTTCCTCTGCTGAGGGAACTTTCTGGGCGATTGAAAAGGGCACGGTGTGCCAGGTTTCCAAGTAACTGAAATACCTTACCACTACAGTTTCTCTTGGAAAGGTACAAGGCAGATGATAGGAGGTGTCACTTTGCCAACCTCCAGGCAGAGGCTAGATATCTCCTTGGATCACAACTGATCTCCAGGGGACAGGGATCAG
>NW_015287472.1:0-317 GCF_001447785.1 Gekko japonicus | reverse complement strand
GAGAATATGAAGCAGCCCTGTTAAGTAAAGGCACAGATGTACCCTTGGGGATGCTAAAGCAGTGCTTCCTGGGAACTACACCTTTGTACTTACTCCGGCTAAGACCCAGAGTTCACCCTGCCTCCTTTGCACCCCTGCCACCTCACTATAACATCTGTACCTTTCAACAGTCCCTAATTCAAGAGACCCAGCCTGCTTTACTCTCACCTCCTACGGTCTTCCTAACTCCCACACAAGCTTCTGCCCTAACTCATCTGCTTTCAAACATCATAGTTTTTATAACTGGTGCATGTTCTTCCAGAACTGAAAGTAAAGTA
>NW_015287471.1:0-317 GCF_001447785.1 Gekko japonicus | reverse complement strand
GATCTCAGGCCAGACAATGGGTATCAGTTTATCTGGAGAAAAAGAATGCTTTAGAGGGTGGATTCTGTAGGATTGCCCCCCCAAAAAACCCCCAATGGGAGTGTGGTTCCTGTGATTTTGGTACCCCAAATCTGCCAGTGGCTAGCTGGGCGGTGGGGGAGCCCTGCCCCCAAAGAGTCCTGGCACACCTGATGTGCCTGGCATGATGAAGTCACCCAGAGGTGATATCATCTTTCACCATGTGCCTGGTGGAACAGCTTCATATTACAAGCCCTGCAATCTTTTTTTAAGTCTCGCAGGGCCTGGGGCTCATTGGA
>NW_015287470.1:0-317 GCF_001447785.1 Gekko japonicus | reverse complement strand
TCCTGACCATCTTTTAGTACTAATATTTCATCTTCAATCTTTTGGTTTCTATCCCATTTTGGGTAATTTTACTGGACTGGACCTTTTATCTTATTAGTCTCCTACTGCCCTTGCTTTGCAAAGGTGTGTCAGGTATGTCCTTTTAAAGATGGAGAGCGCTTTTTGGCTTGGAACTACCTCCCCCCATGCAGTTGCCCTGGGCAAGGAGCTCTTTACGTATCTTTGCAGCAGCATGGGTTCAGAGGGCTCTCTGTGCTGTTCCAAAATTATGGAAATAATTCCTGGCCAAGCTGCTTCAGCTTCTGAAAATAGCATGG
>NW_015287469.1:0-317 GCF_001447785.1 Gekko japonicus | reverse complement strand
ATAAGTCCAATCTCTTCTTCTTCTTGAGCCTGTGAGGGCCTGTGGACTTCGGACACAGGGCGGTGGGTGCAAGCACAAAAATGGCCGCCACGGAAGGCGGAGCCGCCCACAAAATGTCTGGAAGTGACGTCATGCATAGAACACATAGTATCACTTCAGCATTTCAGGCGGAAGCTCCACTTAATAGGGCGCCCTTGAAAACAAACAGTATTTAAGAATATCTTCTCGCACGCGCACCACTTCAGTCACACCGCCAAGACTGTTGTTCTGTGTGGTAGCAGTGGCTGCCGAAAAGAATGTAGTTTTTAAAGAAATCT
>NW_015287468.1:0-317 GCF_001447785.1 Gekko japonicus | reverse complement strand
TACAGCACAGAAGGCTGAGGAGCTCTTTTGTCCCCCCCCTCCATGCTTTTTCAAGTGCCAAAATGGCTGTATCCTCTTCCCATGGCTGTTTTGGTACTTAAAAATGTGCTGGGGGAGGGTCAAAAGTGCCTCAGCCCACTGTGTTGTGGGCCTAATCACTTTAAAATGGTGATGGTGTTCAAGGGTCAGACTCATGGATGCCACCATGTCTAGTTTGTCCCTTAGTCTCTCTCAGCAGCCCTGGTAACACATGTAAAACTAATGCTGCACCACTGTCATTTTAGATCAAGACGGTAGCCGTGTTAGTCTGTCTGTAG
>NW_015287467.1:0-317 GCF_001447785.1 Gekko japonicus | reverse complement strand
TCCTTCCTCCAAGGAGCTCAGGGCAGTGTCCCAGGTTCTCCCCCATTTTACCCTGTCAAGCATCTCCCTGTTACACAGCTGATAACAGAAGAAGGATTTCCTCCAGAGAAAATGTTGCTTATTTGCCCCTTTTTTTGTGGGGTGGGGCTTTAACAGCTGCTCAAGAGGCAGAAATGTGACAGGTACATATTTTTTTCCCCTATACCCTGTGTAGGGTTGTGTTTTAACCATAGAGAAGCACTGATTGCGAACATACCTGATTAATTTCTGCCTCCTGTGCAGCAGTAAAAGCTTCAGAGAATATGCCAGGAAAAGGA
>NW_015287466.1:0-317 GCF_001447785.1 Gekko japonicus | reverse complement strand
TGTGCTGGATTCCATGTTCTCTTAGGAATGCCTGCACCAATCTAGATGTGTACTCACCACCACAGTCAGACTGGATGGCTTGGGGTTTCCTGGTGAACTTGTTAGAAACCATGGCAAAGTAGTCTCACAGTTTCTGCTTAGTTTGTGATTTTTCCCTCAGCAAATAACACAAAGTATGTCTTGAAAAATCATCAATGGAAGATAAGTGTTATTTCAGGTTGATGCTGGTTTGATAGGCCCATGTAAGACAGTGTGAATTAGCTCAAGTGGTTGCATCTCCAACTTTGCTTGGGAATAAAAGGCCAAGTTGCCTTTCC
>NW_015287465.1:0-317 GCF_001447785.1 Gekko japonicus | reverse complement strand
TTCAGTGAATGTTACTTTTTAGAGAGCAAAAAATCTGGGAGAGTTTTAAGTGTTGATCATAGAGATTGGCTTAAAGAGGGGAGAGAGTGACTCAGCTTGTGCCTGACAGACACCTTGTTCTACCATGTTTGGGCTGCACAGCCTTGTTCCAGGTTGGTGAAAACAATGTACCTGTCCGTGCCAATCCCATGCGGGCTGAGTGGCTTGGGGAAGGCTCTGATTCTTTGCTAGATCCATTCTAGCCAGAAGCCTGATGGACCTGGCCAGCTCTGGCTTGGGAAATTCCTCTGAGATCTGAGGGCAGTGCCTGGGGAGGG
>NW_015287464.1:0-317 GCF_001447785.1 Gekko japonicus | reverse complement strand
GCCTTGCTCTTTTTCAGGGTAAGCCCCCCACCACAGGCCAGCTGATCGGTGGTAGGGTGGTGAGGCCTGGTGGCAAGGGACCCCCGCTGCAACTGGAAGATCTGGCATCCCCAGATGGGGGCCAAGAATTAAGTCCCCTTTTCCTGTGTGCCACGCCTCCAGTCTGAATTAGGCCCTCAGAAGCCTCTGAATCTAAGAATCAGGAACTCTCAGTATATGTCTGCTTGACAGGACCCAAATGGACCCAGGGACAGATCCAGGAACTACATTATTCTCTAGTTTCCACAACTTTGAAAGCATAGCGGCATCCTACCTAG
>NW_015287463.1:0-317 GCF_001447785.1 Gekko japonicus | reverse complement strand
CCCAGGGAAATGCCGCTCTTCTAAACATTGCAGATATCACCCCCTGTATTCCATTTGCCCAACCATCAGGAATCACGCACGCTCACCCCCGCCGTAGAGAACAGGCGAACTCCGAGCCGAGCCCGTATTGCTGTGGGAGCCAAACTTCTCCAGCAGCTCAGAGAACTCTCTCCTGAAAGGCAAAGAGAAACACTGTTTAATCCAGCGGCACGTCATCGTCCTCCCCTGCCAATGGTTCATTATTCTGTATTCGTTTATTTCATTCATACCCCGCCATCTCTCCCGCAGGAACCCAAAGCAGCTTCCGTCATTCTCCT
>NW_015287462.1:0-317 GCF_001447785.1 Gekko japonicus | reverse complement strand
AGTGGAAGCACCAAAACCAACTGCTCCAAAGCTGCATTTAGGATTGCCAACTAACCAGAAAAAGAAGCCTGGCTTGCTTTGGGGCTTTTATGCCTTGTTGTTGGAAAAGCGCAGGAGCAGAGCCAGTCTAGAAATGGTGACAAATGCAGTTGTTTAGACCATGGGAAAGGGGGGAACCCCACTGGCACTATCTTTCTTCAAGACTGTTATGGCTGGCTGAAAAGTTGGCAACCTTCGCTGCATTTACTTTTTAGGCCAGGGCTGCCTCAAGGTCACCCAGCCTGCTTCAGTGACAGAGTGGGGATTCAAACCTGGGT
>NW_015287461.1:0-317 GCF_001447785.1 Gekko japonicus | reverse complement strand
CTTAGAGGGAACACTGCTTCCAACCCCATAAAAACAGGCCACTTTGTTTCACAGGCAAGCTGCATCCAGGTTGATTTCTCTGAGGAACGCTAACTCAGCAGCTGGATCTGGATTGCATTCCAGAGCCTGACGGATCCTGTCAGGAATATTCCCCTCAGGGGGGGAAATGGGCCAATAAAGCCTGAGATGCCGGCTCTCCCCACCCAGTCGCCCCCTTTCCTGAATCACGGCGAACTATTTGCTGCCTAAGCAATTTTCCCGGCGGTTGTGCACGTTCACGCAACTCGGTGTAACCCCCTCAGGAAATGGGACACGGG
>NW_015287460.1:0-317 GCF_001447785.1 Gekko japonicus | reverse complement strand
CATTTATACCCCACTTTTCTCTCCAACTGAGGACACAAAGTGGCTTACAAAACCACTACGAAAATGCAACTTAAACAAAAACTTATACAGTGATGTTCCAGCAGCCTGAGCTGCTGCTGATTGCAGTAGTCTGGCTCAGTCAGGGCCACCGGCAAAAAGACCAAGGTCCAACAGCACTTACACCTCTGGCCAGCCCTAGTCAAAATACCTCAAACAGAAGAAGCATGAAAGCACAGCCCAGATGTTCATCAGCCAGCAGATGATATTCCCAACCCTCCTGCTCTGCTAAAAAAGCTTCTGGCCACAATCAGGCTAAG
>NW_015287459.1:0-317 GCF_001447785.1 Gekko japonicus | reverse complement strand
CAAACCTGAGAAAAACCCCAGATTTTCAGCAAAGTCTGAAAACTAAAAAACAAACAACCCAAAATCAACACTGAGATGTTAACCCCTCCCCCCAAGTAACAGAAGCAGAACCTGTGGCTTTAAGACACTAATGCCCTCAGTGGTTGTTGCTGGGCAACGGCAACAGAATCACCAGCCTTCAAGTCTTGATTTCTATCAGTAAAAGGCAGACAAAGGGGGCAGGACCATTTCTAGGGTTGTTTTTGCCTTTGAGGGAAGACTCATTGGCCTGGCAGCAACCTCTGAGCAACTTGATACCACATGACTTATGTGACTCA
>NW_015287458.1:0-317 GCF_001447785.1 Gekko japonicus | reverse complement strand
CTCGGACTGAGTAGCAGCTCCGTGCACAACGCTCGAAGGGCGATCAGGCCTACCTTTAGAGCCTTGACTCTTGTTGACTGAGTAGAATTGCTGGTGCAGCATTGGCTGCTAGTGGATCGGGGCTGCATCGGAGGTTGGACAATCAGGGGCCGCGTCAGAGGCCTGAGGAGCGAGGCCGCGTCGGCAGCCTGAGGAGTGATGCTGCATCGGCAGCCGGGCCTATGGGGCATCGTTGGTAGCCAGAGTGTTGGGGACACAACCCGATCCTGGGACCATGGCGATGGCCAAATCTTCTGGGTCGGCAGAGGCTCTCCATG
>NW_015287457.1:0-317 GCF_001447785.1 Gekko japonicus | reverse complement strand
AACCTTCCCCTCCCTTATCTCTTCATGTCAGTCTTCTGGTAGGAATCTCACCAACCTTGTGTGTGGTTTTTAAAGAAAAATGATGCTGGGAGCTCTGTCTGCAGAATCTCAAGCATTATGTGAAGGGAATGCTAAAGCAGTAACATTTTAGTTGAAGTCTCCCAAGTTATTTCTCCCCAATGCCAGTATACTTTGATGGATGTGAGGAAATGAACTTAATTCGATTGTGTTTGTAGCATACTCTGGTTTACCCACTCCTGTGTGTTAGTGGCTTTCCCAGGCCTGGAAGTAAAGTGTTGAGTGAAATCCATTTTAAA
>NW_015287456.1:0-317 GCF_001447785.1 Gekko japonicus | reverse complement strand
CCCGCTGACGGTGGATGCAAGCGTGGGAGGCATCCTGAGCACCCTCGGCCGTCTCACGGAGAAAGATAACAGCACTTTCGTGAGCTGGGAGGGGAAAGTCGTGCCTTGGTGAGACCCCAACTCACCTCCCTCCCTCCAAGGAGAAAGACCTCGCAGGCAAGAAGGATGCGGGATGCGAATATGTGATCGACTGTGCCTTCGTGTGCAATAAAGTTACTATGATGGTCTCAAAAGTCAAAAGTCTCTTTTCCTTCCGTGATAAGGCTGAGTGCAAACTACCACATTTTATTTAGTGTTTATGGGTTTGTCCTGTCCAA
>NW_015287455.1:0-317 GCF_001447785.1 Gekko japonicus | reverse complement strand
GTTTCTAATGAGGAAACTCCGACCAAACAGAACTCTTTCTTCAAGTGAACAATCGTTGCCTGTTTCATTGTTTGACCTTATTAAAGTTAAATTTGACATGATTATTTGCCTTCTCAGGCAGGGCGGCAATCGGATCACGGCCGACTGAGAAGCAGAATATTCAAAGAGTGCCTTGGGAACTGAAAAGAAAACCAGGATGTGTAAGTTTTTGCTCCTGTTTGATTAACCTGTGAGTGTGCTTGCGAGACAATAATACCCTGTGCCAACGAGAGAATTCAATATTCTGTTGTCAGGCTCTTCTGGTAGCCGAGCTCAGA
>NW_015287454.1:0-317 GCF_001447785.1 Gekko japonicus | reverse complement strand
AGTGAGTGCAATCTCAGACAACAGCAACAGGAAAAGGCAGTCTTTGGGGAAACCCCCTGGAATAACTACTTCAGGGGCAAAAGTAGAAACTCAACAGTATTCATCTCAGCACCAGGTGAGCACCCTGAGGTGGGCTGGGGGAAACCTGGGTTCCCATCCCCACTCAGTGACGATGCTGGTGCTGCTGGTCACGAGCAAGCCGCTCCCTGTCCCGCTGAGATTCTTGGGTCCTCCTGTGGCTGCATGCCGCCTCTCGGATTCTGGAATCGCGGAGTTCATTACACCTTGAGCTGTAGTAAGTAGAAGAGGCCTTACTG
>NW_015287453.1:0-317 GCF_001447785.1 Gekko japonicus | reverse complement strand
TTACTAAAATAAGGCAATTTGGCTAACACTTCTGGCCCACTACTCCTCACACTGAAAGGTAGACTGGCCCCCACTGTCCCACTACCAGGAAAGTCAGTGGAAAGGGAAGTGAAATGAAAGGACCAGTCTGGAATACAGGAAGACTTCTTTGTAGGCAGCAGTGGGTAGGAGATCAACTGCTTTGTAACCCAGCCTGTCTTCTTCCCTCTCTTCTCAAGGTCCTCCAAGGCATGCCCAGGTCTAACTATGCATATGTTTGGTCTGGGCAAACTTACGGTAGACGAGTGGCCTGTTGTCCAGTGGTGGCACGTCAGTTG
>NW_015287452.1:0-317 GCF_001447785.1 Gekko japonicus | reverse complement strand
ACTTCATTGGTCTTAAAGGCGTCACTGAAAGCAAACTTTGTTCTACTACATCGCATGGTTGTTGTGAGGATAACCAGTTATTAGTCTTTCCATGTTAGCAGCAGGTCATGTGACTGTTTTTCAGTTTCTCACGTTTGGGTTGGGTCTGCCTGACGTGAGGGGTGGCCTAGTGGGAATCTTTATCTGTGGGATGTGGACAGCACTATGCCTCCCTTAACAGGTCGTGCTACCCTGAACATTTACACATAAAATGTAAAAGGCCTAACTCCACATCACGCTTTTTTCGGAGATGTTCCGAGATGTCAAGAGACATGTTC
>NW_015287451.1:0-317 GCF_001447785.1 Gekko japonicus | reverse complement strand
CTGAAGGGACAGTTTTTCTCCACTACCTCCAGGCACTGCTGCCAGCACTGTCCCCGACTTGGGCTCTGGTTAGTCAGGACGGCCTCCTGACCTCCCTCCGGTGTCACTAGCAACCCGCCTTGGGGCTTCCCGTGAATCTTTGGGGCTCCCCTGGAGACTCGGCAACTGGCCATTCTGCCACTTTTCTCCTCCTCAGGGATTTCCCACCCACTCCTAGCGTTTCCAAGTGGCTAGAGGAACTACGCGGTACAGAGGGACTCCTCGCCATCAACTGTTAAAGGATCTATAACAAACTCTTAGTTTGGTGTAGTGGTTAA
>NW_015287450.1:0-317 GCF_001447785.1 Gekko japonicus | reverse complement strand
GACTCCACTGGGGATTCAAGCATGAACCTCCTTTGCCCCGGAGGGAGATGGTTTCTCGAGCAGAAGGTAATGAGATGGGGCTGTGCCCTTGGTGTTACTTTGTGTGTGTTGCGTGTGGCAGATGCTCTCAGAACAGCTGGGAGGAAACCATTAGCATTCCAAAGAGACATGTTACAGTGTCACATTGCAGCATCTACTGGCACATCCAGGACCTGAGGCAGCAAGGATTTCGACAAGAAAATATATTTAAAGGGATGTTGTCAAGTCAAAAAGTAGCCGATCTATTAGAAGAGAGGGAGGGAGGGAGAGAGGGAGGG
>NW_015287449.1:0-317 GCF_001447785.1 Gekko japonicus | reverse complement strand
ACAGAAGCAGCCACTCGGGACGAGGCACAACCTTTCCTCCGCAGTCGCTGCTTTCCACCTCACTGCAGCACGAAGGCTGCAAGAAGGGCCTTGTAGGATCAGACCCGTGGCCCACTGAGTCCAGCATCCTGTTGTCCCCAGGGACAGACCAGACGCCTCACTGCTGAAGGAAGCAGCCATTTGGACCTACCCTGACATAGCTGCCTCGTTACCCCTTTCCTTTGGCACCATCGCCAATTTTGGCTTTAAAATGGACCAGCTCTCTGAGCAGGTAGAACTAGGTGGGTAAGAAACAAGTCCAGTTTGGTGTAGTGGTT
>NW_015287448.1:0-317 GCF_001447785.1 Gekko japonicus | reverse complement strand
CTTGGCCCAGTGCAGAAATCATGTTTCCTGCAGGGACATGCCACAGGCCGATGGGCTCTCTCCCCCTTTCACCTTGCAAGCTCCCATAAATAAACCACAGTCTTCCATGTTATCTGAATCAGGCACATTATGGTTTGTGCAATCAAAGGAGAAGAGTGCAAAATGGAGGAGAGAAGAGAGACTAAGGAATGTTCGCAATTTTTCAAACTACGATTTGGAGGATGAGAAATCTGGAAAGCCAGAACCAGGATGGGTCCCCTACGGAGACACTTAAAGCAAACTAATTCGAGGAAGGGCATATGTCCACAGGTTTGGAC
>NW_015287447.1:0-317 GCF_001447785.1 Gekko japonicus | reverse complement strand
AGCCACAGTGATCCATGCAACAGTCAGCTGCAGGCTGGACTACTGTGACATGCTCTATGTGGGGCTACCCTTGAGATTGACCCAAAAACTCCAGTTAGTCCAGAGTGCAGCAACACATGACCTTACAGGAACACCATTAAGAGTGCATATACAACTGGAGCTCTGCCAGCTGTACTGGCTTCCAGTTGAGTACCAGATCAAATTCAAGGTTTTAGTTTTGACCTTTAAAGTGCTATGCGGTCTGGGACTAACATATCTTCAGGATCGTTTCTCCCAGTACGTCCCTCAAAGAGCATTAGGCTCTATGGACCAACATC
>NW_015287446.1:0-317 GCF_001447785.1 Gekko japonicus | reverse complement strand
GACATCAAGGTGGTATTTGCAACTCTGATTTGGTGTACTTTAATAATAATATAACTTCACAAATTTCAGGCTTTAAAATCCTTTAAAATGTATTTTTCATTATGTAAACACGTAATCTCAGAAAATATTCCAACAATCATTTAGAATTTATGTATGGGTTTTCTACAGCCTGTTTTGGTGTTTTTGGTTTTGACTCGTATATCCTGTACACCAGGACTGTTGTTGTTTTTCATCTATCTCATGCAGGCAAACAGTTGGGTACAGATAAAAGGGTAAGCCCAGTGGGGCAAATAGAATCACAGAATCATTGAGTTGGA
>NW_015287445.1:0-317 GCF_001447785.1 Gekko japonicus | reverse complement strand
AGCTTAGAGGGAACACTGACATTGCCAACCTAATTTACAGTGCTGCTGCAAGGATTGCTGACACCCAGACTAGAGACACCGGCTGTGATCTCCTTCTTGACAGTGTGTAGGTGTATCTTGTTATGTCAATAGAACTTATGCAGGGTTTTGATTTGGAGCTGGACCCAGATTCAAGGGAAGAGAGAGGGCAATCCTCCCACCCCCCACCCCACCTCCATACTGTTCTCCCAAACTCAAATGGTCCTGCAGGGCTGCCGTATACCCCCCAGAGAGGTAACACAGAGAGGGGCCCATTCATAAGAACATAAGAGAAGCCA
>NW_015287444.1:0-317 GCF_001447785.1 Gekko japonicus | reverse complement strand
TCTTCTTTACGACATGACCCCTGCTTCAGACAGTGCATCTTCCCAAGTGTACCCCGCTTTTTAGTTTTGATTGAGATTCACATGCAGCGACTTAAGTTTCGTAGACAGGAATCTGTCGGGAGTGAAAACAACTCAGCTCTGCTGAGCCTCTTGACCTACCGATGTGTGTTAAAGAATTGCCGTATTCTGTGCAAACAGCAAATGCTGGTTTCTGTGGATCCCCACCCCCACCCCGGTTATCAATTGTGGAAATTTAGCACGTACACCTTGATGGAGGTCATTTGCATAAGTTACTCCGCTCCGGGAGGAGAGTGCAA
>NW_015287443.1:0-317 GCF_001447785.1 Gekko japonicus | reverse complement strand
CTCCCGACTGCTACACCAAACAGGTGTTTTCCCCTCCACCAGAAGCCCCTGCTGGTCTTCCTTTGCAACATCTATCTGCCATGACGGCCTTTAGTCGAAAGCACTTCTCTGAGTCCCAAAGAGGATGGGGACAAAGAAGGGGAAGGGAGAAGAGTGGGAGACGGCCCCGTCACTCCCTTGTCCTGCTTGAGAGCTTCCAAAATCCACCGAGAGAAGCAAGAAAGGCAAAGGTGCCAAGTTTGACTGGGCACCCCCGTTTCCGTTCTCCCTAACTCAGACTGGCGACGACTCTCCAGGGGGTCTCAGGCAGAGAAAGG
>NW_015287442.1:0-317 GCF_001447785.1 Gekko japonicus | reverse complement strand
AGTCTGAGTAGACAGTGATGACCTTGATGGACCCAGGGTCTGATGATTCAGTAGAAGGCACCTTCATTTGTGTTCATGAGAAGGTTCTACCCTCTTCGGCTGTCATTCACTGAAAGGCCCCCGGGAGGGTTTGTGCTGCTCTGCTATACAAAAGACTCTGATTATCCCCTATCTATGAAATATTCAGCACTTGAGATAAGGAGGCGGTTGATCTATCCCCAGCAAAACAGCCTTCCTCTGCTCTCATGTGAGATATCAACACATAAAAACACCAGAAGGGCCCTGCTGGATCGGACCAGCGGTGCATCTAGTCCAGC
>NW_015287441.1:0-317 GCF_001447785.1 Gekko japonicus | reverse complement strand
CCCACTATGTATTTTTTGTTTAAATTTCAGATTTTTCTTCAAATCTGGGAACTTCCTTCCAGTTTTCAGAGAAATCACCTTGTCTGTTCCTAGTTTATTTTGCGGATCTCTTGATCCACACTATGGCACAGTTTGGAATTAGTTATAGGGTGTAATGGGAAGTTCCATTACACTGCAGTTGTACATTCCAGCTTTATTTTTAGATGCTAGGTATTTCTGGATACCTCTGCTCACTTAAAGTACAGTGAACAAGACCAGGTCTACACACAATGTCAGCTGTTAGTCATGTAAGCCTCCAGTCTCATAAGAAAGCCGGA
>NW_015287440.1:0-317 GCF_001447785.1 Gekko japonicus | reverse complement strand
CCACGAGCATAAACACAACATAAGAATTCTAAGACCAGAGTCAATCACCCAACTTCAGGACTGCCAGGTGAACGGCAGTTAACACGGCATTTCTCTAGCTAGTATTTTTTTCCTACAATGACAGAAGTATTTGGTCCTTTCCCAGAGGGGGTGCACATCATGGTGCACATCATGGGTTGGAATACACGCTGCCCACTCCAAAATGTAGAAGGGATAAAGTGTTCTGCTCAAGTAAGACTGATGAGAGCAGGACCTCTTACACATGTGACCCTCCCTGAGTCAAGGGGGAAAGAGACCCAGTTTGGTGTAGTGGTTAC
>NW_015287439.1:0-317 GCF_001447785.1 Gekko japonicus | reverse complement strand
GCAAGAAAAAATAAGGGGTGGAAATTAAAGTGTCAAAGCACAATGGAAAAGCCCCAGAAGTGACTGCTGGGAAGCAAGCAAGACCAGAGCAGTGAATCATGCAGGGATGCAGCGGGCAGCCCTCTCTGTGAATGCATACTTTGGGCTCACAAGAGGCTTAATTATTCACAAGTGTGTGTGAGAGGGTGTCCTGTGAAGACTGGTGGAATGAAGGGAGAAATCTCATTTCCCCTCTCCCTTGTTCCCTCTTGCTTTTCCACTTTGCATCTCCGGCAGTGCCTGCAGCTTCTAAGTGTGCGGACTCTTATCTGGGAGAA
>NW_015287438.1:0-317 GCF_001447785.1 Gekko japonicus | reverse complement strand
CCATGCTTCTAACCACTACACCAAACAACGCCAGCGATTCTAGCTAATCACAGATTTTGCTCATGCTTGGATGATTTGATTGAAACACTGGTACATGTATTGTTTCATTGTAAATTTTACAGGCAAGCATGTTTGGACATATTGGAACCCATTATAGGAAGAAAAAGAACTTTTTTTCAGAACAGAGAATTCTTGAAATATTACTGATTGAGGTTAATCAGAGATTACTGTGCAAGTTGCAAATGTTCACCCAACTGCCATATAAATTTGGGTGAAGATAAGTTCTAGTGTGACATGGTCTGGTACTCCCATCTCTT
>NW_015287437.1:0-317 GCF_001447785.1 Gekko japonicus | reverse complement strand
CACTTTAAATAAAACTTTGTTGGTCTTGAAGTGCCACTAGACTGAAACTATATTTTGAATAGCTTACCTTGGGCAAACTGCTTCCTTTCCTACAGTTGCCTTCATCCTGTAATTTTTCCCATATACATAATGAACCATATCTGCCAAAGCCACATTTCTTTTACAAGGAAACACAGACTGCTTCCAATATTGCTCTATTAACAACCTTGCCGCTAGGAGTAAATTTCTCGCTAGGTAAAGTGGATTTTAACACTTTTTCTTAACAATAGGGACTCTCTCCTCTATGTTCTCTATAGCTTTACAGATCTCACACCAAA
>NW_015287436.1:0-317 GCF_001447785.1 Gekko japonicus | reverse complement strand
TTTGAATATTTCTTCTTTGATTGCAAGGGTCTATGTATTTCTTCTGGATCGTTCAGATTCTTCTTGTAGTTAAGCACAGTGGTGGTGATCAGATTTTATCTGCTGTTCCCACAACACCACAGCAACTGCTCTAGGTTTCATTTCTTTGCTTAGGGTTCTCTGGAATGTATCATCTCTGCACAACCAACCATAAATGGAATACTTTGGTTCCTTTCATTACAATGAATACTTGTACCATGAATGGCAAGTTGGTGGTACAAGCTTTCTGCTGCATTGTGGGTCAGAAATGAAACACATAAGAATGGGGATGTGAAGTT
>NW_015287435.1:0-317 GCF_001447785.1 Gekko japonicus | reverse complement strand
GGAAAGTATCAAGTTGGGGAAAACCCAAGACTCTTCCAGAACAGGAGGACAAACACATAGGTCAGAACACTTGGGTTAAGAGTTTCTTAGTTTAGTTAACTGTCCTTAGTTTAGTTAATTCAACTGAAAGCTAGCACCTCAGAATCTTTCTGGAAACACAAGTGTGGACATGCACAACACTATCTCATCAGAAATGGCAGCTAGGGTGTTTTGGCCAAGAAAGCAGAGGTTAATCAAAAGAGTAGGCAAATTCTCTTTTGAAAGTTGATTGAAAGGTGAAACAACATGAGATAGGGATGCCAGACTCCAGGTGGGAC
>NW_015287434.1:0-318 GCF_001447785.1 Gekko japonicus | reverse complement strand
TGGTAAAGGCTGGTATGAGTAACACAGAATTAAGTGCCCTGTATAACACAGAGAAACTAGGGAACAAACCAGGCCTGCCAACCTCCAGGTAGGCCCTGGCCAGGAGACTACAGAGATCGGTTCAACTGAAGAAAACGGCTGCTTTGGAGGGGGTCTTTATGGCATTATACCATGCTGAGGCCCCTCCCCAGGCTCCACCCCCAAATCTCCAGGAATTTCCCGACCAGAGTTGGCAGCCTTGGGGGGAAGAAGGGCCTTTCTCCACACACCTGGGAATTAAATTGCTACATAGAAGTCTTAAGAACATAAGAACATAAG
>NW_015287433.1:0-317 GCF_001447785.1 Gekko japonicus | reverse complement strand
ACTGATGGACCTCTGCTCCATATCTATGGCCAGGCAATTCAAAACATGCACTTTTGGCCTACCTGCCATAGCATCTTCTACCTAAAAATCTAGTTTTAGACCAATTACATCTAAAGCAGAGAACGGAGTTTTGCATTTTGAAGCACTGAAGAGATGTGGACGGGGTGAGCAAAACCCCTTTCCCGCTTTCCATTTCCAGTACCGTGCAGCTTTCTTCTCCTCTGGCCCCAATTAATCGGCTTAGCTTTCAATATTAGCCTGGGGGAGAGACTTCGGAGGAAGAGCTGCTGGAGTAACAGTGACAGAAGGATTCGAGA
>NW_015287432.1:0-317 GCF_001447785.1 Gekko japonicus | reverse complement strand
CACCTCTGAATGTCTCTTGCTCTGAAAATCCTACAGGATAACCACAGGGTTGCCAGGCTGCCACTGGCCGGTATGGGGGGAAATGGAGCCAAGATGCAGGGGTACGTCAGCAGCACCCTGATGAGCTAACATCACCCCCTATTAGCCCAGAAGTGATGTCAAGTGTGTCACTGCTTTGGCATTTAGGCAAAACTCTATGGCCTAACTATACAGTTTTGCCAAAATGCCAGCGCATCCCCAGTAACAACTGCTTTGGCACTTGTGGAAAACTCTATGGTCTAACCATACAGTCTTGCCAAAATGACAGAGCATCCCTG
>NW_015287431.1:0-317 GCF_001447785.1 Gekko japonicus | reverse complement strand
GGGGGGGGGGCAGGATCCAACCCAAGAGCTCCAGGAAAGAATGGGGGCAAAAAAAAAGGAATGCTTAATATTTTGTTGCAGAAACTCAATGCCTAGAATAAGCCCTTGTCCATGTTTATTATTGCACAGAGTTGTTATTAATTTTGCAGGGAATCTGGAATTCTAGTCTCTAAATTTTAAAATTCTTCTTTAGACGTTCACCTTTGAATAGGCACAAGCTGAATCATCAGACCTCCACAAGCTGACATTTTTAGAGTGTAGAAAGTGGCCTATATTTATATAAGACTTTATGGCCAAGTTCAGACTGGCAGTTTGAA
>NW_015287430.1:0-317 GCF_001447785.1 Gekko japonicus | reverse complement strand
GGGGGGACTCGTGATTTTAAAACATTGACTGTGAGAAAACTTTACTTTTCAGAGTTCCCATTTTAGTGGCAGTTCAGGACAAGGAACGAAGCGTGTTGACTGTAAGCCATGTTGGGGGGGGGGTGAGGCTGGATACAGTCAGCCAGTGCCTGAGATGTTTGCTCAGCTGTTGTTTGACAAGAATCTGGTCCAAGTTACTATTTGTACATAAAACAACCCCTAGTCACGTTACCCGCTGTAGTCTAAAGTGACAGTAAGACATGAGTGTCATTGATTTGGTGCAATTTTGACAAAAGATTGCACATTGTTGAAATCAG
>NW_015287429.1:0-317 GCF_001447785.1 Gekko japonicus | reverse complement strand
CCTTGTGGTTCAAGCTTGTTGCTGAATGCAGGACTTTGACAGAGGGAGGCGTGGGACTGTGTGGCTGCCTCATTCCCTCCCCTCTCCACTCCTCCCCAAAGCCTGTTGATCATAGCAGTTCCTTTAAAGCAAGGCTTATTGGGTTCCCCTGTTGATGCCACTTGGCCACCTGTCATTGTCTGCTGCATCTGCAGCAAAAGAATTCAGCATTTCATGCTCCAGCTAATCAAAAGCTTCAAAAATGCACTAATCCTTAAAGAACCATGTGAGTCTCTGGTTGTTGCACTATGATTGTCAGGCAATAGTTTTTGCACATA
>NW_015287428.1:0-317 GCF_001447785.1 Gekko japonicus | reverse complement strand
AGGTTGCTGAGGGTGGTAGGCACTCTATGAGTGGAAAGGAGCATCACAGCACTCCACCTAAAGGATAAAGTTCATAGCTTGAGGGTGCTGGTGAACCTGGGCCTCCTGTTAGAAAAACAGGTGTTGGTGGCTTTGACCAACTTCAGCTGGTGAGCCAGCTGAGGCCCTTCTTGGTACAACAGACCTTGCCAGCATGGTACACGCCTTGGTAATATCTATAGTAGACTACTGCAAGGTGCTCTATGTGATGCTTCCCTTGAAGAGTAGTCAGAAGCTATAGCTGGTACAGACTGCTGCAGCCAGAATAATGCTGACTG
>NW_015287427.1:0-317 GCF_001447785.1 Gekko japonicus | reverse complement strand
ACACCAAACTGGCTCTCACCCAGGGAGGTGTCCTGTGTTGGGTCCTCCTGTTTGATGACCCTGGACTGTGGGTTCTGGCAGGTCTCGGAAAAACCTTTTTCTGATTCAGCAAACGTCTCCAAAAATGGTTGACACACCTGAAACACCACACAGGGGACAGAGAGGAATAAAGAGAATGATTCTAAACCGCCCCCCCCTTTACCCCACCACCCCCGCTGCCATCAGTAGAGCTAGCCTCTGGCTTGGGCTTCCCCCACTTTAATGAAATTAAGGAGCAGTGTGCTTAGTACAGATAAAAAGGAAGTACTTCTTCACCC
>NW_015287426.1:0-317 GCF_001447785.1 Gekko japonicus | reverse complement strand
CATGCTGCAAAAATTTGCTTATTCTAGTGAATTACTATTTAATTTAATTAAAGTAAAATTAACAAAGGTGTGGGAATGCCTTTGCAGAGCCAGCTATTAAAGGCCTCTGCCTTGCCACTCTGCTCCCAGCCCTGCCAAACTGGACTCTCTCCAGTCTGTGTTCTCTATTCCCCAAGCGCAGGCTTTTTGAACAGTGGCTTTGCAGCAGCCACAACCAACTGAGGGTGTCTGAACAAGCCAGGGGTGTGGAGCTGTGTGTAAGCAGGCCTATTCAGCTCTAGTCACTGCAACTTACTCCCAGGAAAGTGTTCTTAGGA
>NW_015287425.1:0-317 GCF_001447785.1 Gekko japonicus | reverse complement strand
TGCCGCTTGCCCCTTCTTCCGAGTCAAAAACAGTAGCAAAGAGCCTGCCATCCCACTTCACATAAAGGCTTCGCTTGTAGCCAACAAGATGGACCAAGTATCTCAGGGAAGTCAGCACTGGTAGAAACCAGAAGGATGTGCCTCAGCAGAGAAGGAGAGAAAGGAGTTTGCCAAACCGGACACTACCCTAAGAAGTGAAAACATTATGCAGATCGTGTCTTGTCTGGGAAAGACATGCAACCAATCGTCAGCGTGAGAGAGAGGACACAGTCACGTGGAACGCACTCACGGATGCAACAAAAGAAGATGCTCAGAAA
>NW_015287424.1:0-317 GCF_001447785.1 Gekko japonicus | reverse complement strand
AGCTCTTTTTCTACGAAACGACCCCTATCAGAAATGAAGTAATATTGAATAACATACAAAATGATGTTAGGTGCTATTGTATAGCATGTCAGCTATCGATATTTGGTACTGTCAAAGATGAAGTACTGTTACAAGCCCAGCTATCAAATATTATTAAATTATCAAATATATTAAAAGGTGGAAATCACACATGCAATGCAGCTGCTGAATTCTCAGTGAGTTTTCTGGAATAAAATTCCCAAAGGAGAGTCTTGAGAATGACACAGGAGGAGAGTCTTGGGAACAGGAGTCATTTCGGAGAAAAAGAGGTGCAGGAG
>NW_015287423.1:0-317 GCF_001447785.1 Gekko japonicus | reverse complement strand
TCAAGCAATGCAGCCAGTGGATAGGGATTATTTAAATCCTCTTTGAAATACAGGCCTTTGGAAGGCACTCCGAATAGAAGCTCCTAGCACCAAAACCAGTGCATGTCATCTTCTAGGGGACAGTCTCCAGAGAGTGGCGATGTGTCAGCTGGGGTGGTCCAAAGATTGTTTTGGGGTGCAGCTTGGCCTCAGTGTCTGCCTGTGTGATTGTCCTAGGGGTACCACACTTAGGAGAAGCTGGCACAAGAACTGCTCTTTGGACCAGTACGTGACATATGTCCCCTCGATGGGGAGAGTCTGCTGAACATGGGAGTGTA
>NW_015287422.1:0-317 GCF_001447785.1 Gekko japonicus | reverse complement strand
AACTGGCCTGGAGAAAATTTGCTTCCTTTTTGGGCACTTTTTATAGGGTAGACCAGTCAAGTGGATTCAGCATATCCAACATCCACAAGCCTTATGGAATTACACTCACCCTTTTGCTGATCCCCAATAGTCAAAATAGAAAACTGGGCGGGGTGTGTGAGTGTTAGATCAGATTGGGTGATACTCCTCAAAATATGGACTGCAGAAAGAGTTCTCTCCCATTGTACTTTCTGTGGCTGCCCCTATGCCAGTACCTGGATTGCTGTTAATCACCATCTTTCTACAGAATGCACTCAAATTTTGTAGAAGTGTGGCCA
>NW_015287421.1:0-317 GCF_001447785.1 Gekko japonicus | reverse complement strand
TTTTTTAAAGGTCTTAATATTTTAAAAAGGTGAACATTCATGTGAGTACTGGTGAACTAGTGACTGCTTTGGGAAAGCTGATTCTTAAATGACTGCTACCGCTATTCGGCTCTAACTTACCACTTTTACATGTATAGATGTGCAAGCTGACATAACTATGCAATACACTACCTACCCCCTAATTAGACCCTCACCCTGAAAAAGGCAGTTTATGTCACTATGTATTGTATTTATTTGTGTTTTAAGTAATTCTTAGTCCAAATTAAATGAATTACGGGATTACAACCCTCCCCCAGTTATTTTTCAGTTCGGGTCTA
>NW_015287420.1:0-317 GCF_001447785.1 Gekko japonicus | reverse complement strand
GCAGAGGCTCTGCCACTGAGCCACAGCTCATCCCCTTAAGTTTCCTGGTAGCAATCTATGGCAAGGGGTGAAGAAAGCAAGAGTGTAAAATTCTCACATCCCCACCCCCCCCGTTCCTCTCCTCAGAGTGGCGATCGGGAGTCGCTGGCCACCTGACGCTCTCCGATGAGGATCTGACTTCCATCACACAGAACCAGTGGAAGAAACTCAACACCCTACAGCATTACAAGGTACGGTGCGGTGCATGAGCTGAAGGGGAAGGTCTTGATCCTGCGTTCTAATTCTAGCTGAAGAGAGGAATTGCAGGTGGGGGGGGG
>NW_015287419.1:0-317 GCF_001447785.1 Gekko japonicus | reverse complement strand
TTCATAAAAGGAATCTAAAAAGAAATTCATCAAGGATTGAGAACTCACCAGTATTTAAGGAGTATTCTGAAAAAATATGTACCCTCCAGCTACTCGTCTACAGAGTTCTCAAGGCAGCAGATACAAGCAGTTTCAAAAGCACAATACAAACCATAATACAGAATACAGTAGTGCAAACTCAGAAACAAACAGAATCAAAACCAGCATAAACACAACTGGCTCGATCATCAGCAGAAGGCAAAGAAAGCAGTCCTAGATCTCACTAAAATCCTGAACGAATGGTGTGTTGTTGTTGTTTTAATGTTTCACTGCTGCAC
>NW_015287418.1:0-317 GCF_001447785.1 Gekko japonicus | reverse complement strand
AAACACCCAGCCTGATGAACAGTTCTGGATAGCTAAAAAGCTTGTGTGCTGTGATATTTTAGTTGCTCTTAAAAGAAAGGTATCATAGGGCTTTTTAAAAAGTGGATTAATCACTTCTATAACGGAATCCAAGTGTTAACCATTAGAATTGTTACGTGCTTTCAATGCATACATAACGAAGGCCTACAGGGTGCTCATAAACTAAGAAAGAACAGATAAACGGAATTAAATGTTGTTGTTAATTCTACTGTTTTTCCAAGGAACTCACCTCATGGTACTCTGCTCTTCTACTTAATCCTCACAACAACCCTGCGAAG
>NW_015287417.1:0-317 GCF_001447785.1 Gekko japonicus | reverse complement strand
ACCCGGCATCTTGGCCTCACTCTCCTTGGGGTGCACGGGACAGATGCTCCAGCGGCAGGGGACCTAAGCCCGATCATGCCACCCTCACCACAGCGCAGGTAGCCGGCCAGGCTGTATGCGGCCTGATGATGGACGGGACAGGCGCTCCAGCGGGGGGCTCAGCCCAAGCATGCAGGTGGCCGGCCGGGTATCCGCCGAGGCGGACGGGCAGGGAAAGGCCTGCAGAGGTCCCTGCGCCAACTCTCCCTGCTTGCCCGGCCAAGCTGGATGGGTGAGGAAAGGCCACCGGAGGCCCCCGCCTGTCTTTCCCCGCTCGC
>NW_015287416.1:0-317 GCF_001447785.1 Gekko japonicus | reverse complement strand
ACCATAAAGTTTAGGAGAAATAGAAGTCCCAGGATTATACCATGTCTTTGCTGAGCGCCCTTGTTTCCCCAGGCACCACTCACAAAACTCCAGAGATCTTCCAAGCCCAAACTGGCACTGCTCCCTTGTCCCATGTGCAAATCTGTATCCGGTGTGTGCTATTTACCCAGCAGGAAGGGAGGGGGGGAAATCTGTATTTGATTTGCTAAAACCTATTTGCAGAGGTATTTTCTTCACCCTTTTCCCTTGCCAAGGGAGACCCGAAGTCATTTACAAAAATATAACGAAAATTAACAAAAGACGAAAACATAAGCAGC
>NW_015287415.1:0-317 GCF_001447785.1 Gekko japonicus | reverse complement strand
CCCCCCCCCCCCACTGTAATGTTTTCTCAGCCGGCCTATGCAAGCTACTTATGCAGGAAGAAGAAAAGATTAATACGGAACCGTTTCGGTCAAGCTATCCGTGTCGTCGAATGTTTGCAAGTTTTATGCTTTTTAGTGTTTTTGTTATTTTGCTTTTGCGCTCTGCCTTGAGTCTTCCTCGAGAACAGCGGTATATAAATATGTTGACAAATAAATAAATGGAAAGACACAGCAGGTGTGGTCAGCTGCACTTATACCAGTCTTCAAGCTGGAATAGAGGACAATGGACAAGTCCTAACCAGTGTTCCCTCTAAGCT
>NW_015287414.1:0-317 GCF_001447785.1 Gekko japonicus | reverse complement strand
AAACCTGTGAGAGGAGTTGAGTTCACCAAATGTGCGTTATGGCTGTATGCGTGGCAAAGGAAGATCCTCGCCAAGTACAGCTACACTGGGAGAAATGGGAATTGTGTACCTCGGGAAATGCAGTAATGGTCAGATAAAAGCATGTCTACTCATTGGGAACCATGAGTTTTATTAGCTTCAACTAACAATTTGGACTCTGTTCTGCTCAAAAGATCAGTTAGGGAAGCTTTTGCTTGAAAAACTTGGTAGGCATTGAAGTTTCAAATTTTCAGTTACTGCCTTCCTCGTAATATGCCTTCATGACTATTATTCTTCCT
>NW_015287413.1:0-317 GCF_001447785.1 Gekko japonicus | reverse complement strand
ATACTCTGCTGATGGAGGCATAAGGCATTTTTAGACTGTTTTTTAATGTTTCTATGTATGTTGTTACAGTGTTTGTTACAGAGATGATGACATATAAACATTTTAAATAAATACATTTACAGATATACAAGAAGAACACAGATGCCTATACAAAGATATTTTCTGTCCCAAGGGGCATCACTTTCAGCCAGTTTATAGGTTGCTCAAATGAGGTTGCTCTCGTTTGAGTTTCCTTCTTTCTCACTCATGCCCATTGAGGAAACATCTTCAGATATTAAGGAACGTTAACATTCCTTTGTCACCCTAACTTGGATAGC
>NW_015287412.1:0-317 GCF_001447785.1 Gekko japonicus | reverse complement strand
TTCGGAAGGGCCCTCTTTAGCCTCGATTAATCATTCATACCGTTAAAACACATCCTCCGGTAACTGAAGAGGGGTTCATGGTGGCACAGCCTGAGCCCGTTTGTCAAAAGTAGGTTTAACTTTCGATGAACTCACCGGCGACAAAGAATGCAGCCCGCTCACTCTGCCGAATGTCACCGGCGAGCAGCGAACCCGATGATTACTAATGGTAATTAAATACCTCTGAAGCCATTTGTCCCCGTCACAAAAGACCTACTGTCAGAACTTGAATGAGGTCCATCTGCCTATTCCGAAAGAATGTTAACGCCATGTAAGTG
>NW_015287411.1:0-317 GCF_001447785.1 Gekko japonicus | reverse complement strand
ATGGATGAAAGGAATAAGATGCTTCTGATAGAGTGAACACTCTGAGGAATTTTGTGTTGGGTGGGGCATTCATGTAACAGCTCATGCTTCATTCCATGGTGGGTGGTTTGGAAGGAAGTGCCCTTGTTGCTGAGTAGCATCAATCAAACCCTGAGTTTTCTGTGTGGAATGCTGAGGGAGGGAGATGAAGTTTGGTACCTCTTGGCACATTTCATTTGCAGGTAAAGATAAACAAGGCTTTGCAGTCGAGGTGGAGTTGTCCAAATGTTGCTACCCTTAAAATAGGCTAATATATTATGACATACATCAGCAATTTA
>NW_015287410.1:0-317 GCF_001447785.1 Gekko japonicus | reverse complement strand
AAAAAAGGGTGATTAAATCACTAAATTTGATGTGTACACCTGAGATGTTGTAAGTGTGAATTAAACAAACTCAGTTTTCAAGAATTAAAGTTGGGCTCCTTCCACAACATCTGGATTTCTCAAAACATTTTACCCTGCAGTGCAGAAGGATGCATAACTCCTACTTCACCAGAATAACGTCGTACTTGGTCATAGTGATCAGAAGATGGCAATGGGAATTGGTTGTTAGGGCCTTATTACTTAATATTTCCTGTATTGTGACAAATACATTTTGAAATGCAAAACAATAGAATCTGATATATATAAAAGCCCTAACG
>NW_015287409.1:0-317 GCF_001447785.1 Gekko japonicus | reverse complement strand
TGAAAACCCTACAGGGTCACCACTGTGACTTGATAGCATTTTCCCATACAAGAGCAGTAGCATGAGCCTCTGGCCCCAGTGGATGCCCCATTGGCTTGCTGTCACAGCATGAGTATCTGCCAGCATACATAATACAAGCATTTAATGGAGATGGCAGTCATATGGCATTCCCACAAAGGCCTTCCAATCAGGGTGAGCCAGAAGTGGCCAGTTCAAATCTCACTGCCGCCAGTGTCGTGTTTATATTGGGCCGTAGCCACCACTGCTGCACCAGTGCTCCGCACATAACACAATGTGCTCCTTCCCCACCACCACCA
>NW_015287408.1:0-317 GCF_001447785.1 Gekko japonicus | reverse complement strand
TATCCCAGCCTTCTTCCCAGGAGCTCAGGGTGAGATGCATAATTTTCCGTCATAATAACCTTCCCCTCACTATAACCCTATGAAGTGGGTTAGACTGTGTGTGTCTGTGTGACTGGCCCACTTAGGTCATCTTAGGTCACCCAGTGTGCTTCATGGCCTGTACTTGTCACCAAGCCAAAACTGAATGAAGCCCCAACCAGTGTGACCCCTTCCAAATTTGGCTGTATCTTGCAGTGCGATCCTAAGTGCACATTCCTCGGAGTATACAAATGAATGAAATGAGACTTATGCCAGAGTAGACCAGTTTAGGATTGTTC
>NW_015287407.1:0-317 GCF_001447785.1 Gekko japonicus | reverse complement strand
TGTGGAGCGAATGCCAGATGCAAAATTGCACTAAGTAAGATCCAGCTTCCCCCACCCCCATGGTGCAATGTCTGGATCTGCTTTCAGCTTCTTTCCCACTGGACCTCTTTACAGCTACAAAGAGCACTGGAGGCACAACAAGGGAAGAGACTGAGCAGATATATGTCTGATAAGCATACTGTCCACCCAGAAAACATAGTCGCTGGCACACAACAATGTCCCTGAACTAACATGTCTGTGCATAACGAAGTCTGAGGCCAGTGACACCTTTTAGTGTTTCCTCCAATCGGATTGCTGGCTCACTGGCATGGGGGGGG
>NW_015287406.1:0-317 GCF_001447785.1 Gekko japonicus | reverse complement strand
GTTTTTGTGCTGTGAACTCTTCAGAGAGCTTGGACTCTCAAAAGCTTATACTCAACATTTGTGCTGGACTATAAGGTGCTACTGGACTCCAAATCCAACTCTTCTACCACAGACCAGCAAGGCTACCCCACTGAAGCTATGGAGAAAGTTGCACAACTGAGGTGCTTCCATGGAAAACTGTCAACTATCCTCACCTCTGAAGTCCCTAATTTCTGAGCAGCTTCATATGCCAGCAAATAGTCCTTTAAACCCCCCCTGTACGAGGATTGTCAGGGTCTTGGCTTGGACAATTAACACCTTGAATTGCAAATAGGCAA
>NW_015287405.1:0-317 GCF_001447785.1 Gekko japonicus | reverse complement strand
CACTATGAGTAGTTGAACACCCATGGCAGACACTCACTAGAGGAGTGTTGCTGGAATAGCCCGTGAGGGGCAAGATTTGGTCCTCTTAGCCACTAGTTTAAAAAATATATTTTGATTGTCTGAAAAATCTCCATAGAGATTGATTAACATTCTTTCTTGTACAGTCCAAATTAATATTAGAACAGTTATTGTAGTCACCACCCAGAATCAGTTGTCCTTCCGAAAACTGTATCAAAGTTTTTCTGGAATTTTGGAAGAATAATCATTGATATTTATTAGGAGCATAAGCTTGAGTAATATAAACCTTCCCCCTTTAT
>NW_015287404.1:0-317 GCF_001447785.1 Gekko japonicus | reverse complement strand
CCACCCCTCCCCTCTTGACCAAATGGACATGATCAAATGTGCACATCTGGCTCCGAAGCCCCAGTCATCCCTACCTCATGGTAAAATGACTCCCAGGTGGATTAAAGAGCCACCGACAAGTTCTGGTGGCTACCTCAGCAAGGCACTTCCATTATGGGTTTCTAGGTGTCTGATCACCCAGGGGCACCATAGGAACACACGAGCAGTGTGATTGTTCCACTCCGCTTCCAGTGCATCCTATTTTTTCCAACCCCATTCCAATGTGTGCTTTAGTGCCCCCATAGAACGTGGCCAGGAGTGCATGTGCACTTGTCTGC
>NW_015287403.1:0-317 GCF_001447785.1 Gekko japonicus | reverse complement strand
TATCCCATGATAATACGCTGGAACTGGCGAGGCGACCAGGCTCATTGGAAAGACAATTTTGTATCGGTGCTCTTTTTTTTTTAAGAAACAGCTACACATTTTTTGTTTTGTTCCAGGGAATGCTTTAATCGCTCCAATGCAATGAATAATGAATATGTTATTTGCGAATCCCTCCGGTTTTTGTTTTGTTTTGTTCTCAAGGTTAAGGACAACATGCCTGGAAACATAATGGTGGCAATTTTAAGACTGAAATGAAGAAACCATGCTAGTAAGAGATTCTCCCCGGACAAGAGGGACCTCCAGGGTCATCTAGTCCA
>NW_015287402.1:0-317 GCF_001447785.1 Gekko japonicus | reverse complement strand
TCATTATTTATCATGTTGATTGTGTGTATTATACTGTTCTTAATGCACTATTTTGAGTCTCAGCATGAAAGGCAAACTAGAAGTAGAGACCATTGCACTTAAAGTTTAGTATAATGCAGTCAATAAAGCAGGGATTCCACAAATGGAGAACAATGCAGTGAAACAATATATTACATATAATAAGCAATGTAATAAAACCGGATTACAAAATTAGGGAACAATGTAATAAACATAGCATAATATATACAATGAAGATTGCCTTAAATTCCACAGATATTAATTCCAACCTTATTCACTTTATAAGAATGCCCTCCTGA
>NW_015287401.1:0-317 GCF_001447785.1 Gekko japonicus | reverse complement strand
ATTCCTCCTCAGCCCCATTCGATCCTCCTCGGCTCTTCGGCCCCGCTCGGTCCTCCTCGGCTCCGCCTGGCTCCACTCCGCACAGCCCCTCTCAGCTCTGCTCAGCTCCGTCCGTTTCCCTCTCTCGACCGGTCGCACACCTCCTTGCTCTCTCTCTTTCAATCAGCACCGCACCATCGCTTTCCTACTCCAGGGCAAGCCTCTGCAATGATAACATAGGACACAAACAAGTGTAATATCTGCAAGTATCTAATCTTTCCCTTTACTTTTTACAGCTATCCCCTTGCCTTAATTTTCTCTTTTCCACTGCTTCCAAA
>NW_015287400.1:0-317 GCF_001447785.1 Gekko japonicus | reverse complement strand
CCTACCCCCTCAGGCTTCTGCTGGTTGCCAGCCACTGTCTGGCAACCCTACCAGATAAGGAACTCAGGCAATAGACAATGTCCCTGTACAGTAGGTTAGGCTGAGTATTGGTGACTTACTAAAGGAAATGAACTTTGAAGCTGAGCAGAGTTTAGACCAGGGGTTTTCAGTACAAAGCCACAAGGCCACATAAAAGTACAATATTTTTGACAGCTATTTAATTTACAAACTCCTTTCATACACTGAATTTAAGAGGCATTCTGCCTTATAGAAATTGTTCATGTCGTAATTGAATAGACAACAAAGAAACACATTTT
>NW_015287399.1:0-317 GCF_001447785.1 Gekko japonicus | reverse complement strand
GGTGGTTGCCATAGTGCTGGTGGTTTTACTCGCTCTTCTCTGCAGCCAAGTTGCTCTCCTCCTGGCAGCCACCTTGGTGCTGGAATGGGGAGGCAGAGGCTGCAGTGAATGGTCTGGGGTTCTTGGAAATAATGGCCCTCTACTTCCATACCTGGCACAAGACCCACATCTCCAAAAGGCTCACAGTTTACCTGTTCACTCCCTCTAGTGGCAGCTGTTGCAAGGGTGGAACCACTTGCTAGCCACAAGCCCACCTTCCTGAAACATTAGCTAGGTGCCTCATTGGGAAACAACAGTCAAAAAGCTCCCTCTAAGCT
>NW_015287398.1:0-317 GCF_001447785.1 Gekko japonicus | reverse complement strand
ATTACCAACCACGACAGAAACCATCTCACTCCGAGTGCCTTCTGTGTAATTTGGGCTTCGGTTTTCTACAAAATAGGATTCTTTTCTGTGGATTATTTGCCCAGCCCCCCTCCCTCTCCCCTTTTCCTGATCCCGTCTTTTCTTCTCACAATTAGCCCAGCTGTGCCTGAGAAACGCTAAAACAATTTAAACCGTCACAATGATTTAAGGATGAAGCCAGGTCAAGGTATGTGGGCTTTAAGCCTGGCCTAGTCAATACGGGGCTTGCCAAATGCTACATTTCTGAAGGATGAGATTTTCTCCCCCCCACACACACA
>NW_015287397.1:0-317 GCF_001447785.1 Gekko japonicus | reverse complement strand
CTACACAGTTGGCTTACCTTGTCCACACAGGGCAATCTAGTTGTGAATGACTGCTGTAGGGGGACGATTCCAGCATTTCCAATGATGTATGGTTGCAGCCATACCCTTTGTTTCCATTTCACAGCTTCCTCCTGGCCCATGTTGCCTTCTTCCACCTCATTGCTAACTAGACAAAAAATAAGCAGTGTACAAGTGTGAGTGCTTTCACAAACCACAAATCAAATCTGGATGGGTTAATGAATCTTCATATACTGTCCCTGGTGCTTATTCTAATTAGCCAACTTGTTCTGGGTACTTTGTTCCTCAACAGCACGCTA
>NW_015287396.1:0-317 GCF_001447785.1 Gekko japonicus | reverse complement strand
CTCGCTCACCCTCCGTGGCACAGCTGCCCCTCTCCCCCCGCGCCAGGCTCACCCCACTTTCGTTCTGTTTGTTGCTCTGATGCCCTTTATGAGCCTTTGGCTGTCAGCGGCCTCATCCGCTTTGGCTAAGAGCGTCTGCAGGACAGAAGCACTCTAATAAACCCGGCCCACCCAGCTGCCGCCAGCCAGAGGCAAGAGTCACACCCCACTCCCCAGGGAAGCGCTGCAGCTCAGGACAGAGGCTCGGAGGGACGGGCCCACTGCAAAGGGGTTCAGCTGGCCAGTCAGTGGGGACTGAAAACAGATCAGCCAATATC
>NW_015287395.1:0-317 GCF_001447785.1 Gekko japonicus | reverse complement strand
CAAAATAGGAAGAGGCATCTTTGTCTTCTATCCTGGCATGGCTGAGTTGCTGTCCTCCTGTTGGCACTCCTTGATTTCCCCCAGAAAGTCTTCCTTGGAGGTGTTTGCTGTGGTCATTGTCCCAAGAGCCTGTCTAAACTCCACCTCAAAGTACACCCTCTGACTGTAAGGGTGAAATGGACCTTCACTTTTCAATCAGATAAACATGTCTGGAAAACGTTGGTGGAAAGTGATCCTGAACCAAATTTGTAAATGCAGGGAGACACAGAAGTGCAAAGAAGCTACAAGGTGCAAGGGGAGTGACCTTCTGGGCTGGA
>NW_015287394.1:0-317 GCF_001447785.1 Gekko japonicus | reverse complement strand
CCCTGGTCATCCAAACAATTTTAGCATTCAGTTTATGGTATAGTTTTGGTGGGGGTGATTATAGTGAGCTTTCAGCATATTAACTAATGATTTCAGCAGGTAGGAATATATTTTTTAAATCTGCCTCTTGGAGAAGAGAGTTGTGCACGTCCCTACCTAGGGCCTGATCATAATCTCATAGCATTCATGTGCTGTCCCCAGATTCCACTTGTGACGCACCTTGATGGGTGGAGAGACCATTGAGCAGGGAAAAGCCCTTAACACCATTGAATGGCTCTACATCAGGGGTCCCTAGAGTGGTGCCCATGGGTGCCATC
>NW_015287393.1:0-317 GCF_001447785.1 Gekko japonicus | reverse complement strand
CTCTAGATGTTAAATCCCTAAGTGGGAGAGCTGAGGACCCTTGTGTATAAATACACACTCAGTGAAATTTCCCTAGGTGGTAAATAGTTTTGGTCACAAATCCTGCTTCAGAAATGAGTGCTGGGCAAAATATTTCACAGCAACTCTAAACCTTCTGAATTGGGGCTGCCAGCTCTGGCTGGCAACCTGCCAGGAAGCTTTGGGAGCAGGGACAAGCATACTGGAATTGCACCATCCTGCAGTGTCACTTCTGGGGGAAAATATAAGTGATATCATGCCATTGGGGGAAATGCTCTAGGATTCACCCCAAACTCTAT
>NW_015287392.1:0-317 GCF_001447785.1 Gekko japonicus | reverse complement strand
CTACCCCGATAATCCTTCTGTTAGGAGCCACTTTGGGAGAAAAATGATAGAAATCCCTAAACAGATTAAAATATCAGAGTTCAGTGAAATATGCAGAGACTGCAACAGATACCGCGCAAGAGCAATCACCCTCCACATTTCCCATCCCAAGGTGAATACCATTTTGAAATACCGGATGTCATAAAATTACGTCAAAGATGTCTGATAGATTGGTAGTTCAGATGTATTTAAAAGCAACAACAGAGCTACGCCCTTTGAAACCCATTGACTTCAGTGGACTGAGAATGTGTAATTCTGCTTTGGATTGCATTGTATTT
>NW_015287391.1:0-317 GCF_001447785.1 Gekko japonicus | reverse complement strand
GTGCGACTGAACAACAACAAAAACACACAATATATGCATTGTCACTAGCCCTTTCCTCTTTGGTATTAAATATTTTACACAGTTGTGCACTTGTACAAGCTCATACCCCAAAAGGCAGGAAAGGATTAGTAAACAGGCGGTCCGAATCCGCTTTCTCTGATGTTCGCATTACCTCATGCCTTAAAAGGGGTCTCAGGTTGCAACACTGGACATGTTTTAACAACTCAGGTTCCCTTTCCCCTAGTTGTTAACCAGTTGCTGGGACCCACGAGGGATAATCTGCGCTTGAGGCAACAGGAAGGATCAGCAGAAAACAA
>NW_015287390.1:0-317 GCF_001447785.1 Gekko japonicus | reverse complement strand
GGGGGGGGGGGATCCTGAAGTGATAGGGACAAACGAGAGACAAAAATGGCAATGCAGAAGTGCATGTTACACATTAACTCTGGAGCTGTGTGCATTCAGGAGATCACGCAGGTCATCCATGAAATGCCTCCCCTTAGCGGCATCTTCACCTCCAGCCGGCACAGGGACGATCCCTTCTTGTGACTTCTGAACATGGGAAGCGGCTTTCTGCTGAGTCACAGAAGCAAACGGCCTGGTCATGCTCAGGCTGTCAAGTCAGGGAGATTGAACTTGGGACCCTCTGCGTGCCAGGGGCGTGCTCTGCCCCTGAGATACTG
>NW_015287389.1:0-317 GCF_001447785.1 Gekko japonicus | reverse complement strand
AAAGGATGTAGCTGTATACTAGTCTGAAAGTGAGTTGTAGGATGTTTTAAAAACTCATACTTGTAACAAACTGTATGAGATTAAAACAAGTGAAAATGCATATGTCTGGAAACAGATTGGAATAAAATATACCGATCCCATTATGAACCCAGTGAATATAAATTAAGACCTGCGTCCACATTGCTGAGTTACCTCAGTTAGGCTACCTATATCTGTAAAACTGAACAAACAAGCTAGTTTACACAGTGACTGTGAGAGTGAATCGGATGCAGAAGCAGTCTTGCCGATCCTCTGCTTGGTTAAACCGTTTCCCCATG
>NW_015287388.1:0-317 GCF_001447785.1 Gekko japonicus | reverse complement strand
CTGGATGTCCCCGTGAGCCATTCCCAGAGTCAGAATGCAACACACAGGGCAGATGTGTCAAAATGCAAAGGGTTCCATGAAGCTCGAAAGCACGAGGGGGGGAAACCCCCACTGCCTTTTTCAGCCCATCACTATTGGCCCCGTCCTTTCGATTGGATCAGCGCCTTGGCACTGCCCCTGTATTTCTATGACAGGGAGAGGGGTATATCCCCCCCCTGCTTTGAAGCTTCTAGATGAGGAACAAATACAGAACATTCCTTTATCTCCCTGCCTGATGGAATGACAAAGGCAAAGCAATAAAATGCATTTTTTTAAAA
>NW_015287387.1:0-317 GCF_001447785.1 Gekko japonicus | reverse complement strand
GTCCGCCAGGAGCTGTGTTGGGATGCAGTTTTTGAAACAGCCAGTTAGGGGCAGTGTCTAGAAGTTCACACACACCTAGCTAAGGGTGCTTAGCAGCAACAGAACTGGGAGCAGAGCAGGAATTGGAATGCCACTCCCAGCAAACTTGGAGCAAAGAGATCTGGTGGGGGGCAGAGAGAAACCACTTGGCACCTCAGTCTGAGCATCCCTGGATGGGAGGAAAGGGAGGGCTTTTTTCCCCTCTTCCTTTGAGGGGCAGCCCCCCACCCAACCTTTTCTCCGAGGCCCGAAAGAGATTTGTTCTCCATGAGGTGTGG
>NW_015287386.1:0-317 GCF_001447785.1 Gekko japonicus | reverse complement strand
ATTAGAGTCCGCGCACTTAGCCACTATACTAAACTGTGTTTAGCTCTGTGTTTATACACATACCCTCCTAGATCTGAAACTACAGACCCTTGTAGCTACAGAAGTGGGTGGTTGAACCTGGGTTATGTATTTCTTACTTTTCTTCTATCCAGGAACTGAACACTATGTGTACAGGAGGGTTTTCCAAGACATCTCTGAAGAGAACTCGACTTTCTATTGCATTGTATGCCTGCCCTCCAAGCAACTGGGATCTTTACCATGCACACAGTCAATGCCCCCTCTAAGCTATGGAATGCCAGGCCTATCATTACAGTCCC
>NW_015287385.1:0-317 GCF_001447785.1 Gekko japonicus | reverse complement strand
AATTATGTTACATATTACATTAGAATGTTTCAGGAGATGTTTCAAGGAAGGGAACAGGGCTCTGTGTATGATCTGTACAATCTGTTGCTGAATGCAACATCTTGTCCTCATGGCATTGTATTTCTACTTATGTATTATCATTTATTGCTTGTTGAATATGTCATGTTTCATATCCATGCTTTGTTCAGATTTCAGCTTTGTTTCATATTTCTGCAGTCTTTGCAATCCCAATCCTATTACATTGCTTAATAGATGTCTCACCCTTTGGATTTCATTGACTGAATCCTATTGATTTCATTGACTTACACTGTGTAATA
>NW_015287384.1:0-317 GCF_001447785.1 Gekko japonicus | reverse complement strand
TTCTTTCTCTACCTTCTCTATCCCGTGCACAGTTTTGTTACCCTAGAGCATGGGGCAAACCCTCGGCGTGTGCCTAAAGGGTGTTCCTTGGCATGTAGCCAAGATGCCCGACCCCTTTTGGCATCTACCAGTGGGGATCCCTTGCCTCCCTGTTTCGTCACCCAGGGCAGAGGCCGGGCGTGACTCACTATACATCTTTGGGCCCCCCGCGCATGGAGAAAATGCGCATGGTGCATGACTCAAAAGCACAGATGCGGCAGCTTCTGCCACAGTCGCGGTGCGAACTAAGTGCCCTGGCCCGTCTCCCAGCTGGCTGG
>NW_015287383.1:0-317 GCF_001447785.1 Gekko japonicus | reverse complement strand
GATGGGCAGCAGGATTTGCATGAGGACAGAAAGAGGCAGCAGTGAGTCCTCTGGAAAATCATGATCCACCACCTCAGGTGCCCCACCTTACCAACCCCTAACAGCAGGCCTGGTGTTCATACATTCAGCTGTCAGCAATCAAGTGATGCATAAATCAACCTGCTTGTTGCACCCAGTATGAAAACTAGGGTTTGCCAAGGCCCCGATGGGATCCGCTGCCCCCAGGTTCCGTCGCCCACTGCTGCTCTGAGCAGCAGCAGGAGACAATTTTTTTTCAACTGCAGCACCAGAAGCTTTTACTAGAAGTGACAAAGGGT
>NW_015287382.1:0-317 GCF_001447785.1 Gekko japonicus | reverse complement strand
GTAGTGAGGTTTCAGTTGTGCAATCTGAAATAATTAATGTGTATATCAGTGAGAACGAGGCCTGACTAAGGGATCCTTCTGGTGTTACTTCTAAGCATGGACACGGAGTTGAATTCTCTGTCTAAAAACCCTGGTTTTGACGATCCAAAGTTTGTTTGTTTGTTTGCTGCCAGAAGAATACTTCTGCTGGAGGAGGAGGAGAAGAACAGTTTTTGCTAATGCCCTCCCTCTTACTGTAACCACTCCCTAACTAGGGTTACCAACTTCAAGGTAGCATCCGGTGTTCTTCCAGAATTACAGCATCTCCAGACTACAGA
>NW_015287381.1:0-317 GCF_001447785.1 Gekko japonicus | reverse complement strand
AGAATTGCCATCCAATTTCATCTAATGGAAAATTCCTTGGTGAATGTGGAGGTTCCTGTTTGGAAGAAATATCTGCAGAATGTCATGAGAAGACATATATAAAAGGTTTTAGTGGTAGGGAGTAACTCCACGTATGTGTAAGTTGCTACTGGCGGCAAAACCATGATTGTTCAAGTGACCTTTAATTTTATTTATACAGTGATAGAAGAAGGGTGCCCTTAATCCTATCCCCTTATTTATTTACTTATTCATTTATTGGATTTGTTTATACCCCACATTTTTCCCCATTGGGGACCTAAAGGAGCTTACATTAGTCT
>NW_015287380.1:0-317 GCF_001447785.1 Gekko japonicus | reverse complement strand
GCAGATAAAAGGAACACACTGAGCAAGGCCTGGTGTGGAAGCAGTTTTGCTTGCCATACTCCTGCTGGCCTGCTTAGCAAACAGAGCTGTAACCTAACCCTGCTGCCTTGTACATTGTTGCTGGTAACCTGTGCTTGCTTCTAAAGAACGGGACCCTGTAGGGTTGCCAGGTCCTACTTTGTTGCTGGTGGGGGGCTTTGTGGGGCATTCTAGGAAGGGGTGGGGACATCCCTGACATGATGATAAGTGACATCATCACGTTGAGAATGCAGCCCCTTGGAAGATGCCGGTGGCGCCCACTTGCAAAAGCCATTCAA
>NW_015287379.1:0-317 GCF_001447785.1 Gekko japonicus | reverse complement strand
TGCTACCCAAGTAGGCTTGGTGACATGGTGTAGACATGGTGCTGCTGGTTTCGATTCCCTGTATGGGTAACTTACGTGACCACTGTCACGTGTGACACTCCCCTGAGGCTCAGTAGACAGACTCTTTGGCCCCTCCTTCCTGGTATGAATGGCCGCAGAGGTTCTGTTGGACTTCTCCCCTTGTGCATTTTTGCTGCTGTCTGCCGTGTGCAAGCTGAAACATTGTTCCTTGGGAATGAGCATTGGATGGGGCTGCAGGAAGGCTCTGCCAAAGCGGCACTGAGGGAGGTGGGATTTAGAGGGTCTTTCCCCTGTGT
>NW_015287378.1:0-317 GCF_001447785.1 Gekko japonicus | reverse complement strand
GAGCAGGATTCTGAGAAGACCTGCTTAGACTTCACTAAATGTCCTTCCTTGAGGAGCAAATGAACAATTTTTGAGGGGGAGTGATTTAGATCAGGAAAATAGCGTGGAACACATCTCTCTTTATGTGACCCCTCCCCCAGCTTCATTTAATTAAAACAAAAACAATGAAAAATTGGAGCGCTGATTACTAGTGTTTTGTGTAGTTTGTCCCTGATTACAGATATTTATGATCTTGAAAACAGCTGGAGGTGGGATAGAAACCTGTCATTCCCCCCCATACTGCAGTACCTGGCAGAGGAGGGCAACCAAGATGATTG
>NW_015287377.1:0-317 GCF_001447785.1 Gekko japonicus | reverse complement strand
AAAAAAAAGCCCTGGATGTATCTGTGGAAAAGGTGGGCTTTGAGAAGGGATTGGAAGGAAGGTAGGTAGGTAGGGGGTGGGAGGTAATTCCGGATCCAAACTCTATTGGTTCTCAATCTTAGCCAAGAATGGTCTTGCTAAGACATAGGCCGGCACTTCTTCTGGGAATGGAGGATGGCCCCTAGTACAGCAGGTTTGCTGCCTGATGGAACAACAGGATGATAACTGCTCTCCACAGTCTTGCTAAAGCCCAACTGCAAGTCTTTCTTGGTCTTGGGAAGCATTAACTTGATGCCAGCCCACAAGGTGCCTTCAAA
>NW_015287376.1:0-317 GCF_001447785.1 Gekko japonicus | reverse complement strand
TCCTGCCCAATCTGAGTTCTGGAATCCTGACTTCTAGATTCTGCCAGAGGGCAGTAACCAATAGTCAGTGCTACTCACATCAAAGGGATTCATTATCCTGCAAGATGAGAAAACATATAGGTCCAAAACCCATTAGGTTTCCCCAGCCTAAATCTCTCTACAAACACTGGTTCTTCTCCATAAATGTCAACCCTTCCTAAGATAAAATGGTTTCTCCTGCTCTCATCCATGACAGTGGCTTACTTGGCAGTTTTTAAATGGATGTAGTTTTTGTCAAAGAAGTCCTTGCCCCAAAGGAGTGGGAGAGAAAAATGGCT
>NW_015287375.1:0-317 GCF_001447785.1 Gekko japonicus | reverse complement strand
TAATATAATAATCATGAGGTTATAAACAGTAAAGGAAAAGGGACAAGATTTGTTAAAATGATTTACACATTATTTCTATTTACACACATGCAAGTCTACCAACAGAAGGTACACTTCTTACATTTGATAAAGTGGGCTCTTGTTCACAAAAAAGGTCCATGTCATAATAATCTTTACTAAATCAGTCAGTAAGAAATCTCTCTCAGTTGACCTTTGTACCTTTTTACAGCAGGAAACCAGGGGCAAAACAGGGTGCTGCTTATACAGTGGGGCTGAATGACATGTAGTAGCAAAGCTGTGTTTACAAAAGGACAAGT
>NW_015287374.1:0-317 GCF_001447785.1 Gekko japonicus | reverse complement strand
AGGCCTGGACCTGCATCCCCAGCAATGTGGCGATGTCACTTCTGGTAGACACTGGAAGTGACATCATGACATCGCCAGCAACACAGGGACACTCTGGTATCTGGGAAGAAAACTCTATGGGAAAAGTACTTCTACCACAGAGTTTTTCCCCAACTACCAGAGCTTCCCCGCATTGACGGTGATATGATGACCTCACTTCCAGTGTGCACCAGAAGTGACATCACCCGGGTTAAGGCTTGCTTTGCTCCCAATGAGTCCCCACCCTACACCGCTCCCCCCCAGTTGCCAGGGGGTATGTGGCATCCCTACTTGTGCAT
>NW_015287373.1:0-317 GCF_001447785.1 Gekko japonicus | reverse complement strand
AGGACTGGTAGAATGTGCTTCAAATTATTTCAGTTTTTTTTTCTTTGTGTGTGTGTGGGGGGGGTTAGCTGGAGGATTGTAGTGGGGGTGGAATCAGCAATTTTATTTGTTCTGGTTCTTTTGAAAATAGTTTTCCTTGGTTTTGTTTTGTGGTTTCATGGACTACAGTTTTAGGATGCTCTTGTGGGCTTTAAAAAAAATTAATTGTTTTAGAGAGCTCAGAAGAAAACGTCTGGCTATGTTTTAATAACTGCTAACTGTAAGCGAGGGTTTCAAACACACAAGGTGGGGATTCTCTGGTTTGACATTGGTTTTGT
>NW_015287372.1:0-317 GCF_001447785.1 Gekko japonicus | reverse complement strand
TCCCCCCCAAATGACCCCTGGTTATTTTTAATCTAAACCGAGACTGTGGATAGGAAAGAAGGGTAGCAAAACTTAGTTATGCAGTTGTTCACAATTGCACATCAGACCCAACTGTAAACCATTCTTGCCAAGTATCATGACAATGTTGATACTAATTTCACAAACTTGCCATATCAGGGATCCATTGAATCCGCATGATTCACAAAGCATTCTTTTGCGGCCAAGGAAAGTTTGAAGGTTTGTGATGAAACAGCATTTGCGAGGCTAACAGTGCTGTCCTATGCGGCCACACTCTTCTAAATCCATTGGATTGTTCT
>NW_015287371.1:0-317 GCF_001447785.1 Gekko japonicus | reverse complement strand
GCCTTGACCATACCACATAGGCTTTTAGCCCTTGCCATTTTTCAGTTAATGTTTATAGTTGAATAAAGTGGCCCTTTAGTTACCCAATACCTGTGTCTATCTCGTTATTCTGGCCTGGAGGGCAAATCATTTTTGATCACTGGAGGTATTCAGCTCAATACAAAATGGACATTGGTCGATTGCCTTTTGTTGTTGTTGCAAATGTTTGCATCATTCCTGTCATTAGATATACATGGTGTTTTGGTGGTCTGAAGCAGGAAAATTTTACAGGGGGTTGAGAAATGAAGAGAGAGAGAGAAAGAGAGAGGTCTTTGTGT
>NW_015287370.1:0-317 GCF_001447785.1 Gekko japonicus | reverse complement strand
CTTCTAATGCGGCCTCTAAAAATGAGAGTAGATGCACGTTTTCGTGTCTGTCCTTATTTGTTTGCCAAATGACATCTGGTAAGGGCACGGTATCACAGATGCTTTCTTCTATTTGTTGCCATCGTGGTGGCGTTTCTGCAGTGAGAATTCTTACTATAGAGGAAAGTTGTATCGCTTCGTAGTATAGGAGTAGATCTGGAAAATCCAAGCCTCCAGTCTTTGCTGGTCTTTTAAGTGCTGCAAAACTGATTCGAGGTTTTTTATAATTCCAAAAGAATTGGAGAAATGCTGTCTGCCACGTAGAAATTTCCTTTTTC
>NW_015287369.1:0-317 GCF_001447785.1 Gekko japonicus | reverse complement strand
GCGCTCCTGCAGGGAATGACCCCTGGTGAAGCAAGGGGCCCTTCAACAGCCGCTTAAACTTTTGACGGCCAGGCGGAACCTTGCAAAAGCTCCAGATCTCACCTTTCCCCTTTAAAAAGTCGATTTCATGTTTTCCTCCTCTTCGCAGATGCTGATGTACTCCTTAGGAATGACACTCTACTGGTCAGCAGATTATCACGTTCCTCCCAACCAGGTACGTGAAATCAGGGAGTGACTCCAACGCCTCAGAAGACTATAAGGCATATCCCGAAATAATTGTGTCAATCTCCAAGAAGCCTGGCTCTTTTTGTAGCAGG
>NW_015287368.1:0-317 GCF_001447785.1 Gekko japonicus | reverse complement strand
TGGTGTGTGCAACACTTACCAGGTGCCGACGAAGGGCCCGCCACAGGCTCCGCTGGCTTCTGCTGCCCCGCAGGTGCACCCTGGTCTCCATCCCTGCTTCCTTCGACCCTGTCAACATCCACCACTTCAGAGCGCCCCTCTATAAGAGATAAACGTGTCAATACTTCCGCTTGAAACCTCTTGTTGGCAGCCGCACGAGTTTCTTTCTTACCCTGCACAATTGCCTGCTTTCGCCTGGGAGGCGGGGAGACCCCGGCTGCTGCCTCAACCGCAAGTAACCTGTCCAGAATGGCCTGCTGCACCCCATCGTCCTCCTC
>NW_015287367.1:0-317 GCF_001447785.1 Gekko japonicus | reverse complement strand
CATTATTTAGCATGTGTGAAAGCGCCCGAATCCCTTGAATTCCCTCCTTGGTTCACATAGCCAGGCCAGTGCAAGGGACAACCACAGTGATACCCTGGTTAGGGTTCCGTATGCATCCAGAAAGACCAGCTGCTGAAAACAATTGATGGGCCACTGTCTTTTATGGATATGCCATCAAAGGTATTTGATTTGCTTTGAATTGATGGACCGGTTCAAATATGGTCATGTTAGAAAGCTCCTCCCAAAGCAGCGCTACTGTATCAAGGACAATGCACGGTGGTGGAAAGTGAAAGTCAAGTCACAGCCGACTCATGGCA
>NW_015287366.1:0-317 GCF_001447785.1 Gekko japonicus | reverse complement strand
GCCTCCTGGGCCTGTCCAGCCCGCTTCCACCCTGCAGGCCACAGGATGAAACGGGCTCACCCCGCGGCTCATCATTGCGGCTCATGTTGCTCCTTCGGGACCACCTCCTGGCCCTTGCTGCACTCCTGGGGCACCGCCGTGCCCACCCTCTGTCTCCTCGTCGCCACGCTGTGCTCCTCGTCTTCCCCTCTGCCTGGCGGGGTGAGTTATGTGTCAGGGGGGCTCTTGTGCGGCCGTTGTCTTGCCGCATTCCTCCTGGCCTGGGAGCTCCCAGCTGGGGCCAGGATACCAGGTAGTGGAGATATCAACTTTATAAA
>NW_015287365.1:0-317 GCF_001447785.1 Gekko japonicus | reverse complement strand
TTACTAAGAAAGGAGAGACCGTAAGATGATATAAGAGCAGTTTTTAAACTGAGTGAATAACCTGTTCAAAGAATTTACCTTGGGAGACGATTCCTTCTCTACACTCACCTTTTGCATTGCCCTGCATAATTTACCCATGTGTGTTTTGTTTTTCAGATGAAGTGGCTGTGATTGATGAAGTTCAGATGATCAAAGATCCTTCCAGGGGTTGGGCTTGGACGCGAGCGCTCTTGGGTACGTCTTCTGTGAGCGTCATGTTATATAGTCTTAATGGCTTCTGTGTGGCTTCCCTTGAGAGGAGGTCCAGAATGGCAATA
>NW_015287364.1:0-317 GCF_001447785.1 Gekko japonicus | reverse complement strand
CTTATAGTGAGCATACATGTATTTGCCTTCTGACAGAGTCCCTCGGTCTACATCTGGAACGACTCAGACTGGGTGGCGAGGACACCGAAGATGAAGGCAAAATTCTTGAAAGTCTCAATGGAGTTCTTCGGGCTCTGGCTGAAGACAGTTAAGTATTACTTATGTCTTGCTTTAAGTGGCTCAGCCAGAACCCTTATCGGTCCCCTCCATTCCACCATAATGTGCTTCACAATAGCATTTCTTCACGATCTGTATAAAACAAGACTCTCATATTCCAAAGACGTTATTCTCTCCAACTTCTTTGGTATAGTTATTTC
>NW_015287363.1:0-317 GCF_001447785.1 Gekko japonicus | reverse complement strand
CAAATCCTCCGTGTGAACGGGGCCAAAGAAACACAATACTTATTCTGAACAGCCACAACTGTAATGTAAGTAAGGTAACTGAAGTTGTAAACATGCTGTTCCCCAGGATGCATACCCTGTCAATGAAACACTGCAGGAACCACTTTGTTGTATAAATCCCTGTCAACATCTGTTCCTTGTCCTAAATGGGAGAGAAAATGTGAAAAATATTCATTTCAATAAGCAAAGTGAAGGCTTGCAAGTAACATAGTTTTAACACTGAAAACCGGCATTCACATTCTTGAAATATTCTTGGGTTCCCAAACACACAGAACATT
>NW_015287362.1:0-317 GCF_001447785.1 Gekko japonicus | reverse complement strand
GGCAGGGTATAAATCCAACCTATTCTTCTCTTCTCTTTTCACTGACAGCCCCGCCTCAAAAGCCGTCAGTCCATCTCTACAGCTACTGGGAGAGTGAGCAAGGGGCAATGCCCAGCCCAAACATCAATCCAATTCAGCATCTGCAGACAGGACCCACCTGGCCAGAGACGGTGCCTCTTTACAAAGAACCAGCATGCAGGTGGAGCGATGAGCTACAGGTGAGCCCCACTAGCACAAATATGCCATCCTCGGCCACTGGAATATGTCAGTGAGATGCATTTCAAGCTGTTAAAACTGTGCTCAGCGCCCACCTGTAG
>NW_015287361.1:0-317 GCF_001447785.1 Gekko japonicus | reverse complement strand
TGTGCGGGCCTTGATGTAAGTAGAAGTTGTCCTGGAGCAGGGGAGAGAACCGCGGTGGGTCCACACCAGATTGGTTTATCAGGTCTGCTCCACATTGTAGCCTCTGCTTCTAGCTGTGGTGGTGAGAAAGTGGGTTCCTCATTACACCTGCTTTCCTCTGATGTTCCACGAAGAGCCGGAAACCAGCAGTTGAATTTCGGCTTGCGGAAAGCCGAAAGCCTGGTTTATTTACTTCGCTTATACCCCGCCTTTCTTCCCAGTGGAGACCCAAAGCAACTTACAGCATTGTCCTCTGTTTAATCCTCACAACAACCCTG
>NW_015287360.1:0-317 GCF_001447785.1 Gekko japonicus | reverse complement strand
TAACCCTTTGCCTGCCAGGGCATCTCTGATGGAGCAGAAGGGACTTTCGCCACTGCTCTTTCCTACCCTCCTTCTCTCTCTTTCTTGTTTGCCCCCCCCCATAGAGCTGACAAAGGGGAGAATTACTCGCCATGGGAGTGACTCTTGGGTAAATCTAGCTTTTGTGGCCCCGGGGCCACGATTCATTCTGGAGGAGGCCTCTGGGGCAGTGCAGAAGACGACACGTTGCGTGCCGTCGAGTGGAAAGGGGCTCTGCTTCTCGGCTCCAAACTGTCCCCAAGTACTCCGCCGCCGCCAGCAGCCAGCAGGATCCAAAA
>NW_015287359.1:0-317 GCF_001447785.1 Gekko japonicus | reverse complement strand
ATAACTATTAAACATGGCATATTAAACAATGCCAGAAATTGGTATTACATAAGCAGAAATACAATGCAATGAGACCACGATAAACACATACAGCAACAGATAATGCATCTGTACTTTACTCAATAGTCCCGATCTCTCTATTGAAACTCCAGCCCTGTTCCTTCATAAAAAGGCACTGAATTATCTTCCTTTGTGGAAGGCTAGTGTAGCACAGTGGGTCAAAAACTGGCCTGTGAACTTCAAATTCCCCTATCCAAATCTTGATTCCGCAGTGAATTCCTTTGGAGCCTGTTATATACTGAGATTGAGGCAGTGTT
>NW_015287358.1:0-317 GCF_001447785.1 Gekko japonicus | reverse complement strand
CAGGAATCACTACCAATGCAGCAGAGTGCACCAGACTATCACGCAGCAAAGCTTAGGTGCTGAGTGGGCTGTTAGCAAGCTTACAAAGTCACATAGAGCCAGTAGTCAGATTTATTGAATTTATAAGGTCCTTTATTATATGGAACTCTATTTTAGACAGTATAGATAAGAGATAGATATGAATCTACGCTAACTAGCTAGGATGGCTGTAGATGCAGAGGAAACATGCCCTGCATCCATTGTTCCCTTTTCAGTAAAGAAGTGTGCATGTGTGTGTGAGAGAGAGGTGTCAATCCAGAAGGAAGGAAACACACACA
>NW_015287357.1:0-317 GCF_001447785.1 Gekko japonicus | reverse complement strand
ATCCTGAACATGAATCTCAGACTTCACATAGTCCCATTCCCTCAGAAATAAAGTTCCTTCCTGCGATTGGGGTCTTCTGGGTGTAACTCAAGGCATCTTGCACCACTCTGTCACAACAATTCTGTAGGGTGGCCTATAACATTAGATAAGAATTAAATCTTAAAGCAATATATGTAAAACAGTAATAAAACCACATACATTGGTAAAAAAAGAACTAAACAGCCACTTATTGGGATAAACCAGTATAAGTCTTCAAAGCAGTGTTTCTAGTATTTCATTACCTGTCTTCAGGGAGAGGGGCCGTGGCTCAGTGGTAG
>NW_015287356.1:0-317 GCF_001447785.1 Gekko japonicus | reverse complement strand
AATGTGGTTTGTGTCCATCCCTAGTCATATATTAATGAGGGTTGATTCCTCCATTCAAACCGCTCGCCCATTGACGGGCACTCTCTCTTTCTTTTTCTCCACCCCGCCCTCGGCAGGTAGTCCCATCACCCCAAACTACATCGATAACTCCACCTCGAGCATCGCACCTTGGTGCACCTGCAACACCAGCGGCAACCGCCAGGAAGAGTGCGAGAGCTTCCTGCATCTCTTCACCGAAAATGTCTGCCTGCGTGAGTATCGATGTACAAAGCCCTTCCTTTCCCCTGGTCTTTCCAAGAGTGTGGAATTCCATTATG
>NW_015287355.1:0-317 GCF_001447785.1 Gekko japonicus | reverse complement strand
AATATAAATTTTATTAACTATTTCAACAATACAAGAATTACATTAAACGTGTGAAATACAGTAATACATTGCTTAATAAAATAACTTTTCTGTAGTAAACTTATGTTTTTTACTAATATTATAGCATCTTATATCTGGAAAGTTAGAAAAACATTCAAATATTCCTTTTCAGTTATCATTCTTTTCGTTTATCTTTGAATTACATTTCCCATAAATAGGAATTAATCACTGCCAAGTAATTAAAAGACAACAGAAGTCTCCCAAACCTAGATCACACACTACATAACTATGAACATTAATTTGTAAAACAATTTTTT
>NW_015287354.1:0-317 GCF_001447785.1 Gekko japonicus | reverse complement strand
GGGGTATGAATCCAATCTCCTCTTCTACTTGTGAGTGCTCTCCATGCACGGCCGGAAAGCAGAGGAGAGGGCTTGCTAAACCAAAGCAGACCCTAACTCTTTGGCCCCATGGAGGGGACTTTCTCCTTCACAAGTCCCAAGGAAATTATTCGAAGATGCCCCACAGCAGTTTCTGGCCGGACTGAGCCCAGGGTCGCCTTTGGCATTTGCGTGACAGACCGAATGCCTTGACTTAAGTGTCCTTGGCAGGAAAATGGCCCCCTGGGGCAAATCGGCCCCTCCTTATCTTCGCTCGGGGAAGGGCTCTGCTGCTGTTT
>NW_015287353.1:0-317 GCF_001447785.1 Gekko japonicus | reverse complement strand
TCCATACATTATATTACATACACAACAAGAAGAAGTTCTTCTTAATGTCCTTGGGGAGTCTGTCTTGCTTGGGGGTCACTGAGAGCTTCATGCCCCCAAAAGAAGAGCTCCCCTTTGGGGTGTGACTTTGCAGCAGGGAGTGAGGTGGTAAGCCATTGTCTTACTTTAGCCAGACATTGGCGTAACCAAGAGACTTCACGCTGTTTGCTTGGAGCTTGATGGCTCTTTCTTCAACCCCCTTCTCTCTGCCAGCTACCACATGGACAGAGAGCTCTCACAATATTTGAAACACTGAAGTGAATTCTTGGATGAAGGGC
>NW_015287352.1:0-317 GCF_001447785.1 Gekko japonicus | reverse complement strand
TCTACCTGAATATACACATTTGATTCTCTTGTTATTTAAAGGAAGTTGGTTGTTAGTTGTGTTCTGAACGACAGTGCTTGGAGCTGTTTTTATATTGTTATATTACAATTTGAGCTATGTTATGACCATTAGCTGCTGTGGAGACCTCTTCCATGCCATAGTAATTACATTATCATAATATTCCAGATGTTGGTAAGTGAAGATGTTTGTCTGCCAACCTGGTCATTCAAAAAAGTGTCCTTTTCCAGGGCAGGGAGGTATTGTCAAAAAGCTGAGAGGGAGAGGAAAGTTATTTCATTCATTCATTCATTCATTCA
>NW_015287351.1:0-317 GCF_001447785.1 Gekko japonicus | reverse complement strand
CTTTCTGTCCCGTCCTTACCTAAGCAGAGTTTTCCGTTCTTCTGGTCTGCTGATAGACTCATAGGGAAGCAGTGTGGGCTCAACACGTGAATACACAATGCTAGATTTCAGAAGCACTAATAAAAAGTCTTGTGGCACATATAAGGCTAACAGATTTTTGAAGCATAAGCTGTCATGGGCCGTAGCCACCTTCTTCAGATGCATGAAGTGAAAACCTCAGTCACCAGAATATATATACAGCAGAAGGAAAGGGGAAAAAAACATAAAAGTGAATGTAGGATATACCACCAGCATCCCTGCTCCTTCCTTCCTTCCTT
>NW_015287350.1:0-317 GCF_001447785.1 Gekko japonicus | reverse complement strand
GGATCTCAGCAGAGCCTACAGCTCTTTTGGGGACAAACCTGAGGAGGCGGTCCTGAAGATACGTGGGTCCCAGGCTGCTCAAGCCCTTGAAGGTCAATACCAAAACCTTGACCCTTTGTCTCTGGCCGCTGAAATGGCAAACAGGTCCAGTTTTCATGCAATCATTATACCTCATTGTCAACCAGCTTGCCCCCAAAATCCGGACAGTGGCGCAAGGAACAGACCGGGGGGGGGGCGGTGCTACACACCTGAGGAAAGCTGAAGGTTTACAGAAAAAATTGAAATCTGAAAAATGTATGGCTGCGAGAGTTGGACTA
>NW_015287349.1:0-317 GCF_001447785.1 Gekko japonicus | reverse complement strand
CAGCTTGATTCTGCATTCAGTACTGGGGGGAGGAGATCTGTCTTTGGTCTTGAGGGATCCAATCTGCGTATACTGTTCAGGGCCAGTTCAAAGTCTTTTCTCTCAATCACACCCCCACCTCACCACCACCAAGGTACAGCATTGTCTATGACATATCATGTCTGATACCTTCCCCCCCACCGTATTGTTTCGAAGTTCTGTAATCCCAATCCCATGATGCGGCCAATTATTGCCCACTTTCTAATCTGCCTTTTCTGAGGAAAGTGATCGAGAGAGCAGTAGTGGATCAACTCCAAGTCTTCTTGGCTAACTCATCT
>NW_015287348.1:0-317 GCF_001447785.1 Gekko japonicus | reverse complement strand
CCCCCGGATTATATCGCGTGTGTGACCGCATGTCAATCACTGGGGGCTGAGTTGGTATGCACAATACACCCCAAGAACTGGACCAGAGTCACTAAGCTGATCATGTGCGACTTTGTTTCAAATAAATAAAAAATAAACAAGCAAACAAATAAAAGATGACTCAGCACTTAAAAGATTTCAAGAACAGAGAAAAGAACAAGTAGCACTGTAAAGACTAACATAATTTTTGGCAGGGTTTGAGCTTCTATGAGCAATAACTCATGAACGCTCATAACCCCCCTGCCACAAATTTTGTTAGTGCTCCTGGACTCTTGCTC
>NW_015287347.1:0-317 GCF_001447785.1 Gekko japonicus | reverse complement strand
CCCCTCCGTGATTATGCAAAGAACATTTCTGCGTGTCGCACGGCAAGCTGTTCGCCTTTGGATGCTGCCGAGCAGAAGAGCGCTTTTTCTGCCCAAGGAAACCTGGCGTGCATCGAAGGACGGGAGTCTGAGACAAGAACGGTATAGAGACGGAGGTATTTGGGGGGAGAGAGATGCGCAGATAAGTCGTGTGGGGCAAAGTGCGGGAGAAAATGTGAGGCAGGGCGAACCACATGGCCTTTGCGGAACAACGCCAGCGGAGTCTAATGACTGGGATTTTCGAAAAGGTACTTCTACTTGCAGGCTGGCCCGATCTC
>NW_015287346.1:0-317 GCF_001447785.1 Gekko japonicus | reverse complement strand
TTCCTGTGCGTCCCTGTCCAAAAATAGCCGTGGCCACCATGATGTCGCAGCATGATGACTTCACTTCCAGTGCATGCCAGAAGTGATGTCACCACGTTTTCGCCTAAGTTGCCTGAGCCTCCCTTCTGCTAAGCCCCTACCATCCCCTGCCAGTAGCCAGGAGGGACCTGGCAACCCTAATGTGGTCACGCATAAAATTGCATCAAGATTGTTTTTTGTGTCATGTTTTAATGATATAGATGTACGGCTGAACATGGAAAAAAAACATTATTGAAAAGGAATATAGATAGTCCCAAGTTTGCTCTTTTCAGTTTTTA
>NW_015287345.1:0-317 GCF_001447785.1 Gekko japonicus | reverse complement strand
GGTAAGTACTTGGGAACCCTATGACTATGACACAACCTCTTTCAGAAACCAGGCGGGACACACACAGCTGCCTGCTCTCCTGTTTCCTCTTTGCTCAACGAAGTTGGTTGCTAATTGAGAATGAGATCCCTTCTTGACATCAAAGAGTAAGGCGAGGATGTCTCTGAAGGAAAGTGTTGCTAGGTGGATTCTTCCCCATGCTCTTGAGACCTCAATTGTTAAGCTTGCTGCAGGTGAAGCAGGGACTGGAGGAGAAGATGCAACCATGGAAGAGGATTTCAGCTTCAGCCAGCCATGAAGAAATGCATTAAGGCTGG
>NW_015287344.1:0-317 GCF_001447785.1 Gekko japonicus | reverse complement strand
CAACATCTGCCTCCCATCCCCCAGCCATTCACATCCTGTACTCACCTGTCTTGGAGCCGGAGTATTTAGCCACTGGGGAAAGTCCAGTCTTAACGAATGTCAGCATTGTCACTCCATACTTCTGGATGTCTGATTGCGCTATTGCGCACTCCAGCTGGTCAGGAAGGGAGGCTTCCGGTTCCTGGCTGACCCCCCTGGCGACCCACGCAGCCAATATCTGCTCAGTCGACCATGCGGTGAGTTCAGGGTGAGGGTGAAGTGTCTAGTGGATATTCTCCAGAACAAATAGTTCCGGAGAATTTAGTAGTCCATAGTCT
>NW_015287343.1:0-317 GCF_001447785.1 Gekko japonicus | reverse complement strand
TTTTCCTCTGTTAAGTCGTCTTAAGGAACACAACTTTATGTACCCAAAGAACTAAATAATGGGCTAAAATCCGCCAGCTTGATTTAGAATCAGCTTGGTATTTACGATGAGTGCTTTGAAAGGGAAGCTCTTCTGTTTCCAAAAGTCCTCTCCCAGCTTGTGCCATCTGAGAATTGCAGCTTCCAGCTATCAGCCAACAAGGTAAGATCCCCACTGAAAATTCAAATAGCACCGCTGTAACAAACACCTCTAGAATCTAGAGGATATTTTAAAACTGGATGAGGGACATCAAATGTATATAATGTCTGGGGGGGGGG
>NW_015287342.1:0-317 GCF_001447785.1 Gekko japonicus | reverse complement strand
CTGGGGAAACCCCGGAAGTGACATCATGCTGCTCAAGGAATCACCGGAAACTCTATGGTGAAAGCCAGTAGTGATGTAACAGCATTGCACTTCTGTTGTTGCAGCTAAGGAGCAGTGCCTCATTGGTCAAGGGATGGAGCCTCATGGGCTAGGGTGGAACTCAGTGGATCCTGGCAAGAAGTGATAGCTAGTGGGTTAGTGAGCAAAGCAAGGCCATGCATGGTGGCTCAGCATGGAGCTTACAGAGGTGGAACAAATAGCTTGCCCCCCTTGATTCTCACCTTACAGTGTTCCCTCTAAGCTCACAGTGTTGTGAG
>NW_015287341.1:0-317 GCF_001447785.1 Gekko japonicus | reverse complement strand
GTGGTTTGACTCAGGTCAAGATGGCTTGAGACCCACATCTCCAGCTGCTGGCCTGAGTCACTTTGGCCCTGGCCGGAGCTGCAGCCGGAGACAGGACTTCTGGTTTGTCTCCACCGGCGCGTCTCCTGGGCCCGGCCTCAGACCCGTGAGCGCTGGGCGCATGATTTCAGAGGCGGGTATCTAATTTCCAGTCACTAAACATTTTTCATTTGCAAATTCTATTTTCCCAGCCCTTCGAAGGTTAAAGTTTAGTCTTGGGGAAAAATATGTCTGCTTTGCTGGCAGTTAAAAAAGAGAGAGAGGGAGAGAGAGAGAGA
>NW_015287340.1:0-317 GCF_001447785.1 Gekko japonicus | reverse complement strand
TGCTTAGTACCTTGGTCTTCAACTGGAGGGATGGGCCATACTGCTTAATACCTTGGTCTTCAAATGAAGGGTTGAAGCATATTGCTTAGTGCCTTGGTCTTCAACTGATGGGTTAGGCCGTATTGCTTAGTACCTTTGTCTTCAACTGGAGGGTTGGGCCGTATTGCTTAGTACTGTGGTCCTCAAGTGGAATGCTGGGTCATATTGTTTTAGTACCTTGGTCTTCAACTGGAGGGTTGAACCATATTGCTTAGTGCCATGGTCTTCAACTGGTGAATTGGGCCATATTGCTTAGTACCTTGGTCTTCAACTGGAGG
>NW_015287339.1:0-317 GCF_001447785.1 Gekko japonicus | reverse complement strand
ATTCAATCTCCTCCTCCTCTTTTTCTTCTCTCTCATGCACAGCCCTGAGATATCAGAAGCAATCTGAAATGATTTTTATAGGACTCACAAAGCCTTGCCCCCTGCACCTACAGAAATGTTCCCCCAGGAGCTGAGAACAGCTGCTTCCCTAAATGCAGGGGTACACTCACCCCCAGTCCCTCAAAGCCAACCCTACACCTTTCCCTTGCTGCGCATTGGGCAATCCTGGGATGGCCATTGGTCATATTTGGTCATAATTGCCAATCTGCTCCTGCCTAAATGCCTTCCGAAAACCTTCCTCTTCGAAAGGGATTTCA
>NW_015287338.1:0-317 GCF_001447785.1 Gekko japonicus | reverse complement strand
AGGCCATTGACAGAAGTAAGAACACATGGTGACTCTGCCCACAAGACCAGCACCAGATGTGAATAGATCATCAAATCTGTTTCATTAAACTCCTGCAGGTCAATCAATAGGAATTCTTCTCCTTTAAGATCCTAGCACCTTAAGCCAATAGAAGATAGCAGTAAATTGAATACCTAATTGCTGTCAGTACAACATATGCTGTGATTAGGTTTGGCCTCCATCAGAAATAGGATGCTGACCTATATAACCCCCTTGTCAATTGTAACATAGTTGTTCTTAAGGCTCTAACACTCTTATGCATGAGGAAATCCTTCTTT
>NW_015287337.1:0-317 GCF_001447785.1 Gekko japonicus | reverse complement strand
GTTTTCAGGGATGCATTCACTTGCAAATATCTTATTTAAATCAATAGAAGGCATGTGACTCTGGAACTGAAAATAAGTAGATTTCCATTTGCAGGTCTGTGAAGATAATTATCAATATTTGTTGTCTGGAATGTTCCATGAAATCATCTCATACAAAAGTGACAAGGAAACTGCCATTTATACATTATTTTAGATTATTTATTTGCTGTTGACACAAAAGCAGGTGTCAGCTTACTCCAATTTCATTAACATTATTGGGAAAATACTGCAATTTTGTCCAGAACGAAGATTTCCTATTTCAGAAATTTGAATTTCAG
>NW_015287336.1:0-317 GCF_001447785.1 Gekko japonicus | reverse complement strand
GCAGATGCTCTACCACTGAACCACACAGCTTCTCCCCTTTCAAAGAATCTGCTCCCCAAGGCTGTGCAAAGAAAAGGCATGATACGGGGCGGGGGGAGAATTACCATTCCTAAAAGTTAAATTGCGTGTGGCATGGGAGAATAAATCCTAAAACCATAGGTTGGCAACCAGTGTTTGGCTGTTTTTGAAGATGCGAATTCCAGCTAACTTGGTATCAAACTAGAATTTGGCACCCTAAAATCAGAGTGATTTTTTAATCATTGTTAATTATAATCCTTGTAGGGGATAAACGTTGGGGAAAGTGTAGGCCCTGTTTG
>NW_015287335.1:0-317 GCF_001447785.1 Gekko japonicus | reverse complement strand
TGATCCAGCAGAGCTCTCCTTAGGTTCAGAGCAAAGCTACAGTGAGGTGTGCTCCTATCAGGCATGCTCCTCCTGAGCCTCATTTCTGGGCCATTTCAAGGACTCATCCATAGGATACGACGCTGTGAGAAACGTGTGCTTTGGTACCTTCGTAAGTGCAGTAGTAGAAGACGTTGAGCGCCTCCACCGCAGCCGGCCCTCTCTGTTTGTAGCCAAAGATCAGGTCTATCCACTCGTGAAGGTGAGCAGATACGTATTCTGACTCCTGAAACAGGAAGGAGGAAAAACAGGTTTCGGCAAGTGAGTTGCCCAACTTC
>NW_015287334.1:0-317 GCF_001447785.1 Gekko japonicus | reverse complement strand
ACCTGGGACCTTCTGCATGCCAGGCAAGAACTCTACCACTGAGCTACCACAGCCTCTCTCATGATGCCTGGATTGGGATGGAATGACCGGTTGTTTCAACCATAGCAACTTAGGCTTGGGTATTTTTGAACATTTTCATGATTTGGGCTCCAGCTGTGATATGAGATCGATATTGGCATTTCGGCTTTGCTGGATGTTTACTGAGCTGCTTACATCTGAGGAGATGAGAATATTCACTGGCTCTGCTTCTGGGCAGGGTGATGTTGATCTCGAAAGGCTGGTGTTGTGAGTTAGCCTTGCCCACATTTCCATGGCAT
>NW_015287333.1:0-317 GCF_001447785.1 Gekko japonicus | reverse complement strand
TCTTTCAGTTTCCATCTTATTCTTGGCTTACTCCCTTGACTTCTTACCATACAGTGGACTTGCAAGATGACGTGATCCGACCATGCCGTGAAGATCAATTTTACTTGCGTCGGAGCTAATTGACGATGACACCATATTCGATCAATCCTGCTGAGAGTCAGTGGATGGTAATATGTCATTTTACTCCCACTAAAGGATTGATATCTCCTTTGATAAAATTCTCTATGGTGTGTTGGCAAGAAGTCTAATTCGCTTCCATCATTCAATCCTATATCCATGAGTTGCAGGTGATCTCTCAACAATTCTCTTAGCTTCTT
>NW_015287332.1:0-317 GCF_001447785.1 Gekko japonicus | reverse complement strand
CGAGATAAATAATGCCAGTTTCTTGCTCCCTCCACAGGTTACAGGAAAGCGGACTGATACACAGAGAGCTGAACAGAAACCATTGATGAAGGAAGAGGAGGAGGAGGCAAGAGAGGGGTGAGTCTGCTGTCTCAAAGGACTGTTTGCATTGGGTGACAGGAAAGAGAACAGGAGAGGGATTTTTGACAGGGAGACTAAATCCCAGCAGGCTCTGCTCCAAACAATTAGACTTGTTCTCTCTGCTGAGTTCCTGACTCTTTCGCTCATGGACACTGATTCTGGAAGCATTCCTGGTTAGCAACTACCACCTAGAGACA
>NW_015287331.1:0-317 GCF_001447785.1 Gekko japonicus | reverse complement strand
ACCAGGTCCTTCTAACTGGTTACAATGTACAAACAAAGCAAAAGGTAATCCTAATGCGACTATATAACATTTCCTTAACAAAGGCTGGTATTCTCTTTCACCTTCCTGTCTCTCTCCTGAGAAATGGGAAAGCCAAAGTTACAAGTTAAACCTCAACAAGAGAACAAAAATGGTTTCTCCAGATCCATCACCAAGGTTTCCCATGGCAACGGAGCCCCTCCCGATCAGTTCACCTAGTCAATAAGGTGGAACCTGTTGGATACTCTGGACTTGGTACTGCCAGGGAATCACGGAAAAGTAGCAGAGTGCTCAAAGGC
>NW_015287330.1:0-317 GCF_001447785.1 Gekko japonicus | reverse complement strand
GCCTGAGCCATAGCACAACCAGGGCAGGCTTGTGTGGGATGGGGGTGCAGGCAGGCTGCTGGGTTGGTTCCTAAGAAACCTACAATGTACCTGTGGGAAGCAGAGCTGTAAGCTGAAGATTGGCTTGCCTCTGAAATAAGAAGCAGCCTGCAGACACGTAGTAGGAAAATGCATCTGGCATGATGCCAGATCAATGGAGTTGGGAGAAACCTGCCAAGGCCAATGAGAGTTTTCCACCAATCTCCAGGATTCTACATCAGATGGTTGGGGTAGGAATTGCCAAGAGGATGTGGCATCCCACTGGTTATTTAAAGAGG
>NW_015287329.1:0-317 GCF_001447785.1 Gekko japonicus | reverse complement strand
TTTTGTTTTGTTTTGCCACAACAGACAAATAATTGCCATTATTGAGGTGGGTGACTTGAGCTATCAGCACTGGGCTGTTGATTCTAAAAGCCCACTTTCTAGGTGTGTTGTGTACTGACAGAAAGATACAAGCTTTAATATTCAGCCCAAGGATTGTTATGAAATTTAGGATAAAGTTACAGAACGATTGTATTCACCTTGGATTAAACTACCATGGATTGCCATCATGATTGTTATTGCCAGTATAATTTGCAGCTTTAGCATAGAGAAACCCTGACTCTTCCCTGTCCAGTTGGGTATTGCCTACAGCTCCCACC
>NW_015287328.1:0-317 GCF_001447785.1 Gekko japonicus | reverse complement strand
GTAGGGACATCCAGTTACCCAGCAGAGACCACAGTGGGAATTTCCACAGAACAAGAGTCATCCACTTCCTCCAGAGAGACGACAGCGAGACCCTCAACAAGAGAAGAGGCATCAACATTCCCAACCAGGACCACACTGGTGATGTCTACAGAGAAAGAGGCATCTACTTACCCCACAGAGACAACAGTGGAAAGCTCTAGAACAAGAGAGGCATCAGCCATCCCTACAGACATCTCAGTGGGAACCTCAACAACACTAGAAGCATCCACTTACCCAACAGAGGCCACAGTAGCAATATCCACAGAAGGAAGGGCTTC
>NW_015287327.1:0-317 GCF_001447785.1 Gekko japonicus | reverse complement strand
AAAGCAAAACTGCCATCTGTTTGGAACTCAGCTGGATGACAGTGGTGGGTTACAGGAACATGGCCTCACCCATAACGCAGCCGCACTGCCATATTGCAGACACTGCATGCATTTCTGAGGAGAAATACCTGGACATGCATATGCTGGGAATCCTAATGACTTGGCAGAAATGTTTCACGCTTGCTCAGTAAGGTTTGAGGGTGAGGAGGGAAATAAGAGACTCACCAAGTGCAAAGGCCAGACAGAATCAGTAAAGGGGCAAATGCCCTTAATAAGGCTTTTCCTTAAGATTCTGCTCTGGGTCTAAACAACTGAGA
>NW_015287326.1:0-317 GCF_001447785.1 Gekko japonicus | reverse complement strand
CCAGAATTGCACACAGTATTCCAAATTCAATGCAAACACACACCAGAAAAATCTGGTCTTCCTGTATAGGGGGATGCTCACCAGCGAAAATCGGAAGAACAGTTTGCCGACTTGATTCTCTCTTTCTCCCCCCCCCCCCCCTCCACCATTTCCCCCCAGAATGCCCACCCTTGGGACTCGAATCTCTACGAGTGCGAGACTCACAGCTCCGCGCTTCCACCGTCAAGCGCCACGGCCTTGGAGCACACCGGGGACGCCTCAACATTCAGGTGAAGCAAGCCTTTGGGGCGCCAACTCCAGCTTGGGAAATTCCTGGA
>NW_015287325.1:0-317 GCF_001447785.1 Gekko japonicus | reverse complement strand
AAAATATTTTGTAATATATGATATGCAATTTGCCCCCTTGCTATCTTCACTTATTTTTCATTGTAAATGCTACATTATTTTTTCCTAGTTTTAGTATTCTCTGGATGCCCTATTCTTCCTCCTCATTTTGCTGTGAGAGAGTTATTGTTGATGAAAGCCTTTTAAGAATATATCTAATTCAGATTCTGTTCTGTAGAATATATCTAATTCAGATTCTGTTCCATCATTCCAGAAGCCTAAAGCCTTCATTTGAAAGTCCTAAAAATATTATCAGCTCTACATGTCTCACAGTTTGACAGTGGCTTGAATATAAAAAA
>NW_015287324.1:0-317 GCF_001447785.1 Gekko japonicus | reverse complement strand
TTTTGATTATGAAACATTGAATAATGTTTGAATACCATCATGATAAAAGTTGCCTCACAGTGTCACAGTATGAAATTCATGGCCATGTAAGTTCTGCGTAGCAGGACACTGGTACGAGATATAATTTTAAAGAAAGGATGTATGTTTAGGTCTACTGGACTTTTAAGCATTATAGTTCTAGTTTCAAAAGTGCAATTATAACTCAATTGATTCTATGTGAATGCAGTAGTAATTTGTGGGAGAAAACCAAGATTTCATCTGTAAAAGAGCTGGTTTTTATATCCCACTTTTTTCTGGCCTATGGAGTCTCAAAGCGG
>NW_015287323.1:0-317 GCF_001447785.1 Gekko japonicus | reverse complement strand
GGGGGCTGGACTAGATGGCCTGTGGGACCCCTTCTAGCTCTGTGATTCTATTTCTGTGTTTATGAACATCACTCAGAAGTGCAAACACAAAGGAATATATAGTGGTATCTTTGAAAGGCTGGATTTTGTCAGTCTCCTAGGGAAAGCAGCAGCCAGGAACATCTCTGCAGCATTTGCACTTACACAAACAGGGTGGACAAGAGAGCTTGTTACACGAGGCGTGGAGCATGCACACACAACTTTTTCCAGGTCCGCCCCACCACTGTGGTCCAGGGGAGAGATGTGTCCACAGACATCTGAGCAGCCTCTTCTGCAGG
>NW_015287322.1:0-317 GCF_001447785.1 Gekko japonicus | reverse complement strand
GTGTATATTTATTTGTTACTAGACTCCCCCTGCACCCGGCAGCTTCCCGAGACCTCCTAAGCACTGACGCTGGAGGCTGTAGGACTTGCGTAGACCAAAAGCCATGGAGCCAGGGTGTGTGTGTGCACGTGGCTGCAGTGAGGAGGAAGACCCAAGCAAAATCGCCCTCCCCTTCCACTTCCATCAGCAGAAATTCCGTTAGCAGAGGAGTCACAGCCAAGCCCGGCTCCCCTTCCTCAGTGCAGCACTGTGGACTTTGTAGCTTTTTGTCATTTTGGAAGTTTTGAGGCTCTACTGGGGGAAGGCAGGAGAGAATC
>NW_015287321.1:0-317 GCF_001447785.1 Gekko japonicus | reverse complement strand
AATAAATATAAATAAATAAATAATAAGAAATGGGTTAGTGAGTCCACGTCTGCTCTTCTGCATGGACAGTATCTCTAGGCTTGTGGGACTCCAGCGCAACAGCATACTGTTTGTATTGTTAAAATAATGCATGTAAAATGATGTCTGAAAATGTGTGTCAGGCTTTGAAAATTTTTTTGCCTGTAGAGCCAGTCCAAATACTTAGGAGCCAGACATTTTTTAGCTTTTGTGGTTTTGTATATTATATTTGCTAAATATTCTTACAATAAGGTAAGGTAGTTGAGAAGGCAGTGGCAACACAGCTCCAGGTTTTCCTG
>NW_015287320.1:0-317 GCF_001447785.1 Gekko japonicus | reverse complement strand
AGTCTGCTTAAAGTATTTTCATCCCACCTTTCCATCCACATATGGAACCTTTATTACTGATTTTATTACCAATAACAGTAATAAACATTAAGAAAATGAAATCCATTTAAACACAGCAGCAAAACCAAAAACAGTCAAGGGAATCTGCTCTGTGATGAAATTTGCCTGGCACCCACTTCTAACACCTTTTAAGTACCCAGGAATAGTCAGTCCTGTTCATTTGTGTGTGTTTTCTTTTTTAGTTATTGCCTTATGTTTTATTGCTGGATCAGTTTTGTTTTATGGTTATAATGTTGGAGGCTTATTTGCTTGGCATT
>NW_015287319.1:0-317 GCF_001447785.1 Gekko japonicus | reverse complement strand
TCTCTACCCATAGCAAAGATTATCCATTGGGCAAAAGCATGGTCTAAGCTGGGTACCGAGCACCGGCTGCTGTAGATTTCGTTGTCAAAGCACTGATTTGACACACAGAAACCAGGTTGCCACGGCTTCCCACATCTGGAAAGTTTCCAGGTCAGAAACGACCGTCAAGTTTTTAGCCTCGCAGCACAAGGCAAGTCTGTGGAGGCTTCATTATGGAGCTCTCAGTTCAGTGGAGCTTCCTGGCTCGGGTTCTCTGAAGCTGAGCACGTTTCGTGGTCTCCGTGGAGCTGGACCGTATCAACACCACATCAGCCGGG
>NW_015287318.1:0-317 GCF_001447785.1 Gekko japonicus | reverse complement strand
CACAGCTTAGAGGGAACATTGGATCTGAGCGTGGCTGAAGTACCACTGCATTCTTCAAGGTGGAAATTATACATTAGGCCACAGGCAAGTTTTGCAGACACCGGAAATCGGTTTGTTCCTTGGGGCTGTGCAAGCTTCTCGTGACTTTGGAGTTTTTTTCAGATTGCATTCTTTTCATTCTCTGAAGCAGGCCCTATGGAACTGCATCTTCGTCAAGCTGTTCCTACAGTTGCAAAAGCCACCTCCACAAGGGGCCAGAAGATCTCCTAGAATTACAACTAAGAACATAACATAAGAGAAGCCAGCATTGGATCAGG
>NW_015287317.1:0-317 GCF_001447785.1 Gekko japonicus | reverse complement strand
CCTAGCTGGTTGCTATCAGCTTTGAGCAAGGACCACAATGCTGTCCTGGCGTCAATGGATCCAAGTCTTCGCTAATTTAGAAGACTAGTAGCACATTATAAAAGCAGGGATCTTGCAAAGAGACATGGATATGCCATAGCATTAATCCCCAATGGGATTCCTCTTGCCCACCAGTCTCTTTCCTAGTACCCATTTCCTTCTTCCCCACAGCATCAATTTCCCAAAGTAAAGAACATAATCCTGGCTTTTCCTCCACCTTACTGGAGAACCCAGGAAATGTCACTGTTGTGTCTACGGTCCAATCTGCATTGGTATTT
>NW_015287316.1:0-317 GCF_001447785.1 Gekko japonicus | reverse complement strand
TGTGCGCTCCTGCAGTAAATGACCCCTGACAATATGTTATATGAAATTACAACTGCTTTAAAGTTATTGTTGATGATGTTGTTTTCCCCTGAGCCCAATTCAAACTTTTGGCAATTGACCATAAAAGTCCTCTAGTATTTGAGACCAGTTTATCACAAATATAACCTTCTACCATATAAGCCTATATGTTCGTTTTGATCTTCTACAGAGTACTCTGTGTCCCTGAACTATTGGAACTGTTTGCATGAATACACATGACAGGTCCTTTTTGGTGATGGCACCAAGACTGTGGAACTCCCTTTCCTGTTCTCTTTTTG
>NW_015287315.1:0-317 GCF_001447785.1 Gekko japonicus | reverse complement strand
GCCATAGGTTGGCTGTGACTTGATGGTAATTTTCATCATCTCTTCTAACTCAAAATTTTGCATGTGTTCTTCTAAATGAGATTGGGGGCAGTTGTAGCATAAAGGGGATCCTGAGGGTGTCTGAGAGTTCTTGAGGACTCTTGGCAGCCTTATGAACAGTACAGATGGAAAACAAGATTTGACAGACGAGACAGCATGGTTGCTCATTTTGTCAGCTGAGCAGTGGACAAGAGGGAATGGCTTTAAACATTCTTCTTGACAGTTAGAGCACTTCACCTTCACCACTTGTTGGGAAAGTTTCTCTGGTTCAATTTTTT
>NW_015287314.1:0-317 GCF_001447785.1 Gekko japonicus | reverse complement strand
GGAGATGGCTGGTTCCACGACGGGCCGGATGGAAGACCTCCCGGGGCCTGACACCCCTGGTCTATGGTATACCATAGGTTCTAGGTGAAATCCCTCTGCCGATCCTCCCCTCCTCAGGCACCTTCCCAAATCTCCAGGAATTTCCCTATCTGTAGTTGGCAACCCTAGCTCCAGGCAGTGGTCTGTCTCCTGCAAGGGGCGGGGAATCCATACATTATGATATTGTGACATGGAATAATCCTTAATGCATGAGAAAACTCAACATGGGAGGGGTGGTGTTTGAGGCAACCGCTTCACAGTTCTTGTCACTGCCTGTA
>NW_015287313.1:0-317 GCF_001447785.1 Gekko japonicus | reverse complement strand
CAGTCAGAGTAGGCAGTACTGACCTTGATAGGGTGATGGTCTGATGATATAAGGCAGTATTATGTGTTCATCTGTATTGAGAGATGGATAGGAATGTGCATCCTCTTCGGTGATATGTGAGGAACTGGGGTAATTCTGCATTGTGTGTGATGTGTGCATATTGCTCAGTGACTCTACTGTTGCATCAACACTAGTGTATCTGGTTTGCTTGGATTCAGCACAAATGTCCAGGTAGATCTTTGCACATGTACATCCTTTTTGCCTGTTGAAAAAAAGATCCTGTGTTGTAGATATGGACTAACTGTTCGACATGCAAA
>NW_015287312.1:0-317 GCF_001447785.1 Gekko japonicus | reverse complement strand
CTTGTTTTCATCTGTGCTCTGCAATGTGCCCAAATACAAAAGTGGGTCTCATAGATAGAGAGATAGAGATATTCCCCTTCTTCCCCTCTCTGTAGAGGTGATTAAGTGATGACTGCTACCAATGGTGACTTCACACATTCCATTTTTTCCTAACATAGGTTTCTAACCTGCACGTGTATCTGTCTTGCCAAATGTACACAGGTTTGGTCTGTCCCTTCCAGACATGAATGTGCATGACAAAATGGGTAGCAATGTGATTTTCACAGGACAACAGCATGCATGTCACTTTTCTGCATCAGTGTAGGAGGAAAGGTCAT
>NW_015287311.1:0-317 GCF_001447785.1 Gekko japonicus | reverse complement strand
CAAAGCTTTGCACTTCGAATAAAACTTTGTTGGTCTTTGCCAGAGGAATAGCGCTTTAATTAACTGGCATCTCATTTGCGACGTCTCAGTGATTTATATTTGTTTCTAATGTGAAGCAGCCACATTCTCTGCCCCAAGGCACCCCAAGGGTTTGTTGAAATTCAATAAGTGCTGTCCTTTGAAAAGATCAAAGCAACAAAACAGTATCAAACACGGGCAGCCGGGTTTGTTAAAATAGCAAGCGATCGTTCCCAATCTCTAGAGGTCGAGAAAAGCAGTGAGACACAAAAAGCATTTTGATTTGCCGTTGAAAAACA
>NW_015287310.1:0-317 GCF_001447785.1 Gekko japonicus | reverse complement strand
CTAGTGAGGCCTGCTGAAGTGGACAAGCTACGTAGAAGTGTGCAGCCCACCATATCTATACTCAATCCTTGCCCTTTGTGGCTTTTGTTATCAAGCTGGGCTGGGTTGGTCAAATGGATCCAGGAGGTAATAGATGTCTCTCTGTAGGAGGAAATTCCAGCCATGTTTAAAAAGGAAGGCATCTCTGGATCCTACTGACCTAAGTAACACTACCTGGTGGCCAACATTCCTTTTCAGGGCAAGGCATTTGAGCAGGTGATAGCTACATAGCTTCAGGTGGTCTTGGAAGAGATGGATTATCTAGATCCATTTCAATC
>NW_015287309.1:0-317 GCF_001447785.1 Gekko japonicus | reverse complement strand
CACTGTCGGATGGTGGGTGATCATGGAGGTGGAAGAACGGACTTTAGAATGCACCCGTTGGTTGAGGATACACCAAGGGGTACCTTAGCAAGGCACTTACATTGCACAACCAAGCGGGCACTGCTCCGTGCTGCTGGGGAAATGCCGTTGTCTACCTGGCATTCGTAGAGTCCAGCGTGGGCTCGCTTTGCCTCCTGGACACGCAGCCGCCCCACCAGCCCTTCTGACAGCACTTCAAAGCCCATCTCTTCCAGGCCGCGTTCCAAATCACCCTGTGAGAGGTGCAGAGATTGGAAGAGATGAGAGCCAGTGTGATG
>NW_015287308.1:0-317 GCF_001447785.1 Gekko japonicus | reverse complement strand
CCCAATGCGCACATGTGCATTAACTTCACAGAATCGATAAACGGAAGCAGACTGCATCACATAGCATGCTGTACAGAATTCAGAAATCAAAAAGCAGCAACAGTAAAGGATTCCTAAAGAATCAGTTCCCCTTTAGAGTGACAATTGGATCACTCACTCGGAACTCCAGAATTCAGGACGGAATTCAAACGGGATAAATTTGGCAGCTTCCCCGCATTCTAGTTCAGGGCTTTTGTCCTGTAAAATTTCAGGCTGGATTTTGGATTCCTACCTGACGCAACTTCGCCTTTTTTGTTTTGCTGTGCAGGAAAAGCATC
>NW_015287307.1:0-317 GCF_001447785.1 Gekko japonicus | reverse complement strand
GCACCGTAAAAACTAACAACATTTTTGGCCGGATAGGAGCTTTCGTGAATCCCTGATCCCTTCTTCGGATACTTCATGGAAGCTCAAGCCCTGCCACAAATCTCATTAGTCTTTAAGATGCTACCAGTCTTGCATATCTTGGCACAAATGTTGGTAGTCTTTAAGGTGCTACTGGACTCTCTGGGTATGCTCACCAAACCCTCAGAGAAGGCTAAAATGAAACAGAAGAAACTAGAGTTAGGGGGTAAGTCTTGTAGCGAAGGCCTGATTAATACTACATCCATAATTCCAGTACTGTTTAATGAGAGTATTAGATT
>NW_015287306.1:0-317 GCF_001447785.1 Gekko japonicus | reverse complement strand
AGGTCTGATTCTGCATTGTCTGTCTTTATTACAGCCATTAGACTTTGAAACGAAGAAGGCGTACACTTTCAAAGTCGAAGCTTCCAATGTCCACCTCGACCACCGCTTTCATTCCGTGGGCCCATTCAAGGACACCGCCACCGTGAAGATTAATGTGCTGGATGTAGACGAACCTCCAGTTTTTAGCAAGCCTTTTTACACCATGGAGGTTTATGAAGATACTCCAGTTGGGACTATTATAGGAGCTGTAACAGCCCAAGACCTTGATGTCGCCAACAGTGCTGTCAGGTGAGATGATGGTCTCTGACTTCCTGTCT
>NW_015287305.1:0-317 GCF_001447785.1 Gekko japonicus | reverse complement strand
AAAACAAATCTAACTCTGCAATAAACGAAGGACAAATGTAAATGATGGAAAGCTGAAAAGGAGAGTCTTTCTTCTCTGCTTTGATCCTCCCGCATATGGAATTTGGAACCATGCCATGAAGTTCCCAGTTCAAGTCTCACCACAGTCACCATGTAGCCTGAGAGACTCTCTCTTCAATATGGGGGTTACAGCCTTTACTGGGCTGCTGTTGGGGTTACCATGATGACCTATGCGATCACTTGAAATCCACCTCATAAACACGAAGTGATAGTCCCAGGCCATCTCTGCGGGGGGAACATAAGAACATAAGAGACGCC
>NW_015287304.1:0-317 GCF_001447785.1 Gekko japonicus | reverse complement strand
CCAACGACTGATCAGCAGCGGATCCAGAGCACAGAAAATGGAAGAACTACTTGTCATACAAGGCATGTGTGGATACACAACTCACTGCCATAAGGTGCAGACATGGTGTTAAAAGGGGATGGGGGCAAATTCATGGAAGAGAGAGCCACCCTAACTGGTTGACCCAACCACGATGCTGTTTTTCAGGGCTTTACTTACTTCTAGATTTTCACTTTCCGCTGGTTCCTTGGCTTTTGATGTGGAAGGCGGGGAAGACACAAGGGGAAGCGGACAGTTGATCATCTGAGAACTGGGGAAAATAATAAAGTTTTACATAT
>NW_015287303.1:0-317 GCF_001447785.1 Gekko japonicus | reverse complement strand
ACATGGCTTCTCTTGTGTTCTTATGTTTTTACACTGTACCTAATATCTGCATGCCAGGCTGCACATCAAAGGCTTACACATGGTCCTAATTGAGGCTACATTGACCCCCAAACAGGGCCACTCAGTGGGCAACTGTGATGCTACTTGAATTCACCCAACAGGAATTTGTGACGTTGCCTTGTAGTGATTCAGTTCATTGGTCTGCCTAGTCCATTACTGGATGCTTTGACTGGATGTGGCTGTGCAAGGCCTTGGGCAGAGGTCTCTTTCAGTCCTTATTCAGGAGACCATGTAATGGGAGATCGTATAAATGGAGC
>NW_015287302.1:0-317 GCF_001447785.1 Gekko japonicus | reverse complement strand
AGCAATACTGAGAAATCACAGGTGCCACTGGATCTGCCTAATCTGGAGGGATAATTTCAACCCACAGAATGACTGATGTATTTTGCCTCTCAGCAAAATAATGAGGCGTGGCAGAACCAAGTTTCTTTGCAACTGTGATCCAGTCAATAGCAGAGTTGTCAGCCATTGGCCAGCAACCAATAGTAGAGGGAGGGGCGGGGACGGGGAGAATGATGCCATGTCAACAGTATGGTATCACTTCTGGTGAATACCAAGAAGTGATGTCACTGTGCCCATACCAGGTTGGGAAATTTTAAAATGTTATCTTTATTTTTAAT